>NW_026273352.1:65000-280000 GCF_020536995.1 Dreissena polymorpha | reverse complement strand
GTAGTAGTAGTAGTAGTAGTAGTAGTAGTAGTAGTAGGAGTAGTAGTAGGAGTAGGAGTAGTAGTAGTAGTAGTAGTAGTAGTAGTAGTAGTAGTAGTAGTAGGAGTAGTAGTAGGAGTAGTAGTAGTATAGTAGTAGTAGTAGTAGTAGTAGTAGTAGTAGGAGTAGGAGTAGTAGTAGTAGGAGTAGTAGTAGTAGTAGTAGTAGTAGTAGTAGTAGTAGTAGTAGAAGTAGTAATAGTAGTAGTAGTAGTAGTAGTAGTAGTAGGAGTAGGAGTAGTAGGAGTAGTAGTAGTAGGAGTAGGAGTAGGAGTAGTAGTAGTAGTAGTGGAGTAGTAGGGTAGTAGTAGTAGTAGAGTAGTAGTAGTAGTAGTAGGAGTAGTAGGAGTAGTAGTAGTAGTAGTGTAGTAGTAGTAGTAGTAGGGTAGGTAGTAGAGGAGTAGTAGGAGTAGTAGTAGTAGTAGTAGTAGTAGTAGGAGTAGTAGGAGTAGTAGTAGTAGTAGTAGTAGTAGGAGTAGAGTAGTAGTAGTAGAAGTAGTAGTAGTAGTAGTAGTCGTAGTAGTAGTAGAAGTAGTAGTCAGATAGTAGTAGCTAGTAGAGTAAGTGTAGTAGTAGTAGTAGTAGTATTAGTAGAGTAGGAGTAGTAGTAGTAGTAGTAGGAGTAGTAGTAGTAGTAGTAGGAGTAGGAGTAGTAGAAGTAGTAGTAGGAGTAGTAGTAGGAGTAGTAGGAGTAGTAGGAGTAGTAGGAGTAGTAGGAGTAGGAGTAGTAGTTAGGAGTAGTAGGAGTAGTAGTAGGAGTAGTAGGAGTAGTAGTAGTAGGAGTAGTAGTAGTAGTAGGAGTAGGAGGAGTAGTGGGAGTAGTAGTAGTAGTAGGAGTAGTGTAGTAGGAGTAGTAGGAGTAGTAGGAGTAGTAGTAGTAGTAGTGAGAGTAGTAGTAGTAGTAGTAGGAGTAGTAGGAGTAGTAGGAGTAGGAGTAGTAGTAGTAGGAGTAGTAGGAGTAGTAGTAGGAGTAGTAGGAGTAGTAGGAGTAGGAGTAGTAGTAGTAGGAGTAGTAGGAGTAGTATTAGGAGTAGTAGGAGTAGTAGTAGTAGGAGTAGTAGTAGTAGGAGTAGTAGTAGTAGGAGTAGTAGGAGTTGTAGGAGTAGGAAGAGTAGTGGGAGTAGTAGTAGTAGGAGTAGTAGTAGTAGTAGTAGTAGTAGTAGTAGTAGTAGTAGTAGTAGTAGTAGTAGTAGTAGGAGTAGTAGGAGTAGTAGGAGGAGTAGTAGTAGTAGTAGTAGTAGTAGTAGTAGTAGTAGTAGTAGTAGGAGTAGTAGTAGAGTAGGAGTAGGAGTAGGAGAGTAGTGGGGTAGTAGTAGTAGTAGTAGTAGTAGTAGTAGTAGTAGTAGTAGTAAGTAGTAGTAGTAGTAGGAGTAGTAGTAGTAGTAGTAGTGAGTAGGAGTAGGAGTAGGAGGAGTAGTGGGAGTAGTAGTAGTAGTAGTAGTAGTAGTAGTAGTAGTAGAGTAGTAGTAGTAGTAGAGTAGGTAGAGTAGGAGTAGTAGTAGTAGTAGCAGGAGTAGTAGTAGGAGTAGTAGTAGGAGTAGTAGTAGTAGTAGTAGTAGTAGTAGTAGTAGTAGTAGTAGTAGTAGTAGGAGTAGTAGTAGGAGTAGTAGGAGTAGTAGTAGTAGTAGGAGTAGGAGTAGTAGTAGTAGTAGTAGTAGTAGTAGTAGTAGTAGTAGTAGTAGTAGTAGTAGTAGTAGTAGGAGTAGTAGTAGGAGTAGTAGTGAGTAGTAGTAGTAGTAGTAGAGTAGTAGTATAGTAGTAGTAGTAGGAGTAGTAGTAGTAGGAGTAGTAGGAGTAGGGAGTAGTAGGAGTAGTAGTAGTAGTAGTAGTAGTAGTAGTAGGAGTAGAGTAGGAGTCGTAGTAGTAGTAGTAGTAGTAGTAGGAGTAGAGTAGGAGTAGTAGTAGTAGTAGTAGTAGGTAGTAGTAGTAGTAGAGTAGCTAGTAGGAGTAGTAGTAGGGTAGTAGTAGGAAGTAGTAGTAGAGTAGTAGTAGTAGTAGTAAGTAGGAGTAGTAGGAGTAGTAGTAGTAGTAGTAGTAGTAGTAGTAGTAGTAGTAGTAGTAGGAGTAGTAGTAGTAGTAGTAGTAGTAGGAGTAGGAGTAGGAGGAGTAGTGGGAGTAGTAGTAGTAGTAGTAGTAGTAGTAGTAGTAGTAGTAGTAGTAGTAGTAGTAGGAGGAGTAGTAGTAGGAGTAGTAGTAGTAGTAGTAGGAGTAGTAGTAGGAGTAGTAGTAGTAGTAGTAGTAGTAGTAGTAGTAGTAGTAGTAGTAGTAGGAGTAGTAGTAGTAGTAGTAGTAGTAGTGTAGTAGTAGTAGGAGTAGGAGTAGGGGAGTAGTGGGAGTAGTAGTAGTAGTAGTAGTAGTAGTAGTAGATAGTAGTAGGTAGTAGTAGTAGGAGTAGTAGGAGTAGTAGTAGTAGAAGTAGTAGTTGTAGTGTAGTAGTAGTAGTAGTAGTAGAAGTAGTAGTAGTAGTAGTAGTAGTAGTAGTAGTAGTAGTAGTAGTAGTAGTAGTTGTTGTAGTAGTAGTAGTAGTAGTAGGAGTAGTAGTAGTAGTAGTAGTAGGAGTAGTAGTAGTAGTAGTAGTAGTAGTAGTAGTAGGAGTAGTAGGAGTAGTAGTAGTAGTAGTAGTGGAGTAGTAGTAGTAGTAGTAGTAGTAGTAGTAGTAGTAGTAGTAGTAGTAGTAGGAGTAGTAGTAGTAGTAGTAGTAGTAGTAGTAGGAGTAGTAGGAGTAGTAGTAGGAGTAGTAGTAGGAGTAGGAGGAGTAGTGGGAGTAGTAGTAGTAGTAGTAGTAGTAGTAGTAGTAGTAGTAGTAGTAGTAGTAGTAGTAGGAGTAGGAGTAGTAGGAGTAGTAGTAGTAGGAGTAGGGAGTAGTAGAGTAGTAGTAGTAGATAGTAGTAGTAGGGAGTAGTAGGAGTAGTAGTAGGAGTAGTAGAAGTAGTAGTAGTAGTAGTAGTAGTAGTAGTAGTAGGAGTAGGAGTAGTAGGAGTAGTAGTAGTAGGAGTAGTAGTAGTAGTAGTAGTAGTAGTAGTAGTAGTAGTAGGAGTAGGAGGAGTAGTAGTAGGAGTAGTAGTAGTAGTAGTAGGAGTAGTAGTAGTAGGAGTAGTAGGAGTAGGAGTAGTAGGAGTAGGAGTAGTAGTAGTAGGAGTAGTAGTAGAAGTAGTAGTAGTAGTAGTAGTAGTAGTAGTAGTAGTAGTAGTAGGAGTAGTGGGAGTAGTAGTAGTAGTAGGAGTAGTGGGAGTAGTAGGAGTAGTAGTAGTAGTAGTAGGAGTAGTAGTAGTAGTAGTAGTAGTAGGAGTAGTAGTAGTAGTAGGAGTAGGAGTAGTAGGAGTAGTAGTAGTAGGAGTAGTAGTAGAAGTAGTAGTAGTAGTAGTAGTAGTAGTAGTAGTAGTAGTAGTAGGAGTAGGAGGAGTAGTAGTAGGAGTAGGAGTAGTAGTAGTAGGAGTAGTAGTAGTAGTAGGAGTAGTGGGAGTAGTAGTAGTAGTAGTAGGAGTAGTAGTAGTAGTAGTAGTAGTAGTAGTAGTAGTAGGAGTAGGAGTAGTAGGAGTAGTAGTAGTAGGAGTAGTAGTAGTAGTAGAGTAGTAGTAGTAGTAGTAGTAGTAGTAGGAGTAGGAGTAGTAGGAGTAGTAGTAGTAGGAGTAGTAGTAGTAGTAGTAGGAGTAGTAGTAGTAGTAGTAGTAGTAGTAGGAGTAGGAGTAGTAGGGTAGTAGTAGTAGTAGTAGGAGTAGTAGTAGTAGTAGGAGTAGTAGTAGTAGTAGTAGTAGTAGGAGTAGGAGTAGTAGGAGTAGTAGTAGTAGGGAGTAGTAGTAGTAGTAGTAGTAGTAGTAGTAGTAGTAGTAGTAGTAGTAGTAGTAGGAGTAGGAGTAGTAGGAGTAGTAGTAGTAGGAGTAGTAGTAGGAGTAGTAGTAGTAGTAGTAGTAGTAGGGAGTAGTAGGAGTAGTAGTAGTAGTAGTAGTAGTAGTAGTAGTAGTAGTAGTAGTAGTAGTAGTAGGAGTAGGAGTAGTAGTAGTAGTAGTAGTAGTAGGAGGAGTAGTAGTAGGAGTAGTAGTAGTAGTAGTAGTAGTAGTAGTAGTAGTAGGAGTAGTGGGAGTAGTAGTAGTAGTAGTAGTAGTAGTAGTAGTAGTAGTAGTAGTAGAAGTAGTAGTAGTAGTAGTAGTAGTAGTAGTAGTAGTAGTAGTAGTAGTAGTAGTAGTAGTAGTAGGAGTAGTAGTAGGAGTAGTAGTAGTAGTAGTAGGAGTAGTAGTAGGGTAGTAGTAGTAGTAGTAGTAGTAGTAGTAGTAGTAGTAGTAGTAGTAGTAGTAGTAGGAGTAGTAGGAGGAGTAGTAGTAGTAGTAGTAGTAGGAGTAGTAGTAGGAGTAGTAGTAGTAGTAGTAGTAGTAGTAGTAGTAGTAGTAGTAGTAGGAGTAGTGGGAGTAGTAGTAGTAGTAGTAGTAGTAGTAGTAGTAGTAGTAGTAGTAGGAGTAGAAGTAGTAGTAGTAGTAGTAGTAGTAGGAGTAGTAGTAGTGGTAGTAGTAGTAGTAGTAGTAGGAGTAGTAGTAGTAGTAGTAGTAGTAGGAGTAGTAGTAGTAGTAGTAGTAGTAGTAGTAGTAGTAGTAGGTAGTAGTAGGAGTAGTAGGAGTAGTAGTAGGAGTAGTAGGAGTAGTAGTAGTAGTAGTAGTAGTAGTAGTAGTAGGAGTAGTAGTAGTAGTAGTAGGAGTAGGAGTAGGAGGAGTATTGGGAGTAGTAGTAGTAGTAGTAGTAGTAGTAGTAGTAGTAGTAGTAGTAGGAGTAGGAGTAGTAGGAGTAGTAGTAGTAGGAGTAGGAGTAGTAGTAGTAGTAGTAGTAGTAGTAGTAGTAGGAGTAGTAGGAGTAGTAGTAGTAGTAGTAGTAGTAGTAGTAGTAGGAGTAGTAGTAGGAGTAGTAGTAGTAGTAGTAGTAGTAGTAGTAGTAGTAGTAGTAGTAGTAGTAGTAGGAGTAGTAGTAGGAGTAGTAGTAGTAGTAGGAGTAGGAGTAGGAGGAGTAGTGGGAGTAGTAGTAGTAGTAGTAGTAGTAGTAGTAGTAGTAGTAGTAGTAGTAGTAGGAGTAGGAGTAGTAGGAGTAGTAGTAGTAGGAGTAGGAGTAGGAGTAGTAGTAGTAGTAGTAGTAGTGGGAGTAGTAGGAGTAGTAGTAGTAGTAGTAGTAGTAGTAGTAGTAGTAGTAGTAGTAGGAGTAGGAGTAGTAGGAGTAGTAGTAGTAGGAGTAGTAGTAGGAGTAGTAGTAGGAGTAGGAGTAGTGGGAGTAGTAGGAGTAGTAGTAGTAGTAGTAGTAGTAGTAGTAGTAGTAGTAGTAGTAGTAGTAGTAGGAGTAGTAGTAGGAGTAGTAGTAGTAGTAGTAGTAGTAGTAGTAGTAGTAGTAGTAGTAGGAGTAGAAGTAGGAGTAGTAGTAGTAGTAGTAGTAGTAGTAGTAGTAGTAGTAGGAGTAGTGGGAGTAGTAGTAGTAGTAGTAGTAGTGTAGTAGTAGTAGTTAGTAGTAGTAGTAGTAGTAGTAGTAGTAGTAGTCGAGTAGTAGTAGTAGTAGTAGTAGTAGTAGTAGTAGTAGTAGAGTAGTAGTAGGAGTAGTAGTAGTAGTAGGAGGAGTAGTAGTAGGAGTAGTAGTAGTAGTAGTAGTAGTAGTAGTAGTAGTAGTAGTAGTTAGTAGTAGTAGTAGTAGTAGTAGTAGTAGTAGTAGGTAGTCGTAGTAGGAGTAGTAGTAGTAGTAGTAGTAGTAGTAGTAGGAGTAGTAGTAGGAGTAGTAGTAGTAGTAGTAGTAGGAGTAGTAGTAGTAGTAGTAGTAGTAGGAGTAGTGGGAGTAGTAGTAGTAGTAGTAGTAGTAGTAGTAGTAGTAGTAGTAGTAGTAGGAGTAGAAGGTAGTAGTAGTAGTCGTAGTAGGAGTTGTTTAGTAGTAGTGTAGTAGTAGTAGGTAGTAGTAGTAGTAAGTAGTAGTAGTAGTAGTAGGAAGTAGTAGTAGAGTAGTAGTAGTAGGAGTAGTAGTAGTAGTTAGTAGCTAGTAGTAGAGTAGTAGTAGTAAGTAGTAGTAGTAGTAGTAGTAGTAGTAGTAGTAGTAGTAGGAGTAGTAGTAGGTAGTAGTAGTAGTAGTAGTAGTAGTAGTAGTAGGAGTAGTAGTAGTAGTAGTAGTAGTAGGAGTAGTAGGAGTAGTAGTAGTAGTAGTAGGAGTAGGAGTAGGAGTAGTAGTAGTCGTAGTAGTAGTAGTAGTAGTAGTAGTAGTAGTAGTAGTAGTAGGAGTAGGAGTAGGAGTAGTAGTAGTAGTAGGAGTAGTAGTAGTAGTAGTAGTAGTAGGTAGGAGTAGTAGTAGTAGTAGTAGGAGTAGTAGGAGTAGTAGGAGTAGGAGTAGTAGTAGTAGTAGTAGTAGTAGTAGTAGTAGTAGTAGTGGTAGTCGTAGTAGTAGTAGTAGCAGTAGTAGTAGTAGTAGTAGTACTAGTAGTAGTAGTAGTAGTCGTAGTAGTAGTAGTAGGAGTAAGTAGTAGTAGTAGTAGGAGTAGTAGTAGTAGTAGGTAGTAGTAGTGGAGTAGTAGTAGTAGGAGTAGTAGGAGTAGTCGTAGTAGGAGTAGGAGTAGTAGTAGGAGTAGTAGGAGTAGTAGTAGTAGTAGTAGTAGTAGTAGTAGTAGTAGTAGTAGGAGTAGTGGGAGTAGTAGTAGTAGTAGGAGTAGTAGAAGTAGTAGTAGTAGTAGTAGTAGTAGTAGTAGTAGTAGTAGGAGTAGGAGTAGTAGTGGTAGTAGTAGTAGTAGTAGTAGTAGGAGTAGTAGTAGGAGTAGGAGTAGTAGGAGTAGGAGTAGTAGTGGTAGTAGGAGTAGTAGTGGTAGTAGGAGTAGAGGTAGTAGTTATATAGTATTTCTACACTAATAATGATGCTGATATTTTCAGGCGGGCTGAGGACTACGACGTCTCTGATAAGTTCATTTTATGAAAACGCCGGACATGGAAAATATGGAATTGAACGAGTCATCCAATGACACAGAGACATGTGATTACACTGATACGTATGTTACCAGCTTATTTATTCCTGTATGTTTCTGTGCTTTATTAGGAATTGCAACATATCTGGTTCACGCATTTTTCCATAAACGTTTTAAAACACAAATACTAGAAAGAGCACACATAGAGGACGATACAATTACTCACGACAACGTAGGTGGCTTTATTGAACAAACGACAATATATACCAGACATATAGTCGAGGATACCGAAATAGCAATAAAAGAACATCAACAAGATTGTATGTCTGAGATTCTGGCAGCCATTAATAATCGGAATGAAAAAGACGAGGATTCCGAAATAGCACTAAAAGAACATCAACTGGATTGTACGTCTGAGATTCTGGAAGCCATTAATAATCTGAATAGAAACATTGATGCAGTACCAAAAAAAGACAATGGTGAGAGCAACAAAGACAAGGACAGCAATAATAAAGCAGCGCTTGGACAAGACGAGTACGTTACGGAATGCCAGAGTGAGTACACACATAGTTTTAAGTAGAATGTTCACTTGTTTAAAAATTTCCCTCAGCTGAAAGTGCAGTAAGATTAAGTTTATTGAGTAAATTGTATGGTAACAAATGTACCTTAACAAAGAAACCCAGAAACGTTTATAAATATATATTTGAAGACATGGCTTGTATGTGTGGTGCTTTTGTGAGTTTATCTTGGATTATTCTCTTTCTATTCAAGTAACAACATGACCATTAAATTCAATTAACTTACGACTTGAAATCATGTGAAGAATCGCTTTGACCAACTTCGATATCACGTTTTTGAAGAAGTAAGGTTAAAATAATGTTCGAATATTCTTTATGTATTACCTTATAGGGAGGATACGTTTTTTTTTCTGTATTTAATATATATGTGATAACAATTTTACTTTGCCATTTAATGATGTGACAATATCACTATGACGATTACGAAATTACACAATGACGCTGATACAATTAATTAGCCACGTGGCGACGGTGGTGAGTACACCTTGACGACGATGCAATTGGACGATGACAAATATTGCAAAGTATTATATATCTGCCAGTTAAACCTTTTCTTTAAATGCTAAAAGATAAGGATAAGCTCTTTCTGACAATATAACATGTTTAGTATGTCGCTGTAGTAAAACGTGTTAAAACATAACTGGCAATATTTTTCCCTCAACAGCTATTTACCAGTGGCTTTTACTTCCAATGACTAATGTAAATTTCTAAAGACTGTTAACATAAATGTCTTTACCATATTAAATCAGAAAATTAAATCAAATATAATTTTGAAATAATAGACAGATTATAAAAAGATCACATCATTCTTATTTTTTAAATAATTATGAGTGGCGTCATTTTTATTACATCCAAATACATCGATGCGTGAATTTTCAGCTACCATTGCTTTATTATTTATTGTCTTAAATCATAATGATGATGAGGATGATGGTGATGATAATGGTGGTGCCTTTCCAAGACAAAGATCATGTGATAGGGTTGACGCTTCAGTATGATCACGATGATTGTCACAAACATGACCCGATGGCATGATGGTTGTATGGTATGATCACAATTGTACCTTCGTACGATGAATTATGCCACAATGTTACGATGGTATGACTGTATATTGTCGCGATGGTACGATGCCGATGACATGGTGTCACTATGGCTCGATTGGGTACTCTTAAGTATACTTACATTTACACCGGGTACGGTAAATATACTTACACGTACACGGTCGATATTAACTGTACCCGAGTTGTATTCCCGCCCAAAATCCAATGTCGTAAAACGCGCTACCGATTACCGTAAAACGATATTGTTTATCTTTAACAAACTTCTCTTTTAAAAAATTGCATCAACATGCTTTTTGAGTATGAGTTTCGATAATATAGAGGCCATTTAACAGAAAATTGACTATAATGTGAACATAATTAATAGAAGCCGACAACGACCAATTTAGCGTTAAAATTCCCGTGTACGTTTTAGTATATTAACCGTACCCGGGGTACATGTAAGCACATGTAAGTAAACTTAAGAGTACCCGGGTAACACGTAAGAAGTACCCGAGCCGACAATGACCAATCGAGCGTCACTATGGTGCGATGACATTATGTCACAAGGTAATGATTGCATAATGTCATGAGGGTACTATGACATGTCGTCATGATGGTCTGTTAACGATGGCATGGTGTCTCAATGTTTCCGTGGTAAGCTGATATGATGTCACGACGGGATTATAACAATTTGACCATGGCACGAGGGGCGATGACCTACGATATGGCACGATGTATGATATGTATTACTGATGGTGCGATGGTATGACGACATGATGTTAATACGGTATGACGGTTCGATGACATATTGTCATGATGATAACATGACGATAACATGTTGTCCTGATGGTACGATGGTAGGATGAAATATTGTCCTGGTGGTAGGATAGTCCGATGACGTGATTGTACGATGGTAATATGACACGAATTCTCAATAGTATTATAACATGATTTCACAATGGTGCAATGACACCTGGGCATGATGTCAACTTGGCAATATGGCACAGTGAAGGTTACATGTTACAAGGCTACGATGATACGATGACTGGATTGTGCGATGACGATGACAAGATGTTACGATGACATGAAGGTACAAAGTCGAGGATCAGAATAGACGGTGGTACGATAACTTCGACTATAAAATGTACTATGATGACATGATAGTACACTTATTCGCTGGTACGGTGATATAATGTCATTATGCATGGTGCTTACAATGACATAATTTCACGACGGTAACGATGGCACGATTAGGCAATGGTACTATTATACGATGACGATGACATGTTGTCACGATGATAAGATGACAATTTAACAATGGTAAGATGACGAGTGCAGTATGTTACAAATGTACTACGATATGATGTTATGCTTGTGAGGTTGTTCGATTATGATGACAAAATGGTATTATGACGATGAAAAAAATGGAATAAATACAATGGTATGATAACACCATGGTACGATAACAATATAAAGATGAAACGAGGTAACGACAGAAACATATAATATATAATATAATAACTTTATTTCAGGAAGAATTCACACTAAGAAATTATTTCTTTTTTACAATGTGGTCTTGAGTAACATAACACAAGAAGATATTTTGAAACATGCATACGAACATACAAGGGAAAAAAATGAACTATACAGTTAAATGTCATAATAACTTCCTTATCAATTCCGACGACGTGGACGACGACGAAGACGACGACGATGATGATGATGACGATGATGATAGTTGATTATGATAATACAAAATATGATACAAACATCAATCTTTCAAAATAAATCACATCAGACACATCACAACAAAGTATTAACAGAGAAAAAAACTATCACGTGTGCATACATGTATATCAATGACTTGTTAGTATACGATGATGGTACGATGATGATGGCATGATTGAACGATGAGACGATGGCAAGGCACACTGTGGCCATAATAACAGTGCAATGATACGGTATTGATAGAAAACATAAAAGTTTCCAACGTTTAATAATTAAATCAATATTATTATTTGCCCATTGTCATTTTACATCTTGCGAACGTCAGTGTTCCGCCCTATTATCGTCATCTTATCTGTTCAGCTATCGTATTTTTGATTTCTCTTCGAATGGCAATCACTCTTACAGAATAATTCATGCGGACGAGTATATACAGTATTCGTAAAAGTAATATATAAATCTTGACATTATTTTCACCACAATGCAGCAAGGTTGTTGAAAAATATAATACAATGGATCTCATGTTCTCTAATGTTCTAGTAAAACAAAATGAATACATACGATCACTTGCAGCCAATTACATCAAACAGTGCTTTACTTGATGTAAAAGCTTTAACATGTTACAAATGTCACTTTCATTTGTTTTAATTCTAACATTAAAAACTATGACGAATATTGTTTTAAACACAAACTCAATGAACGTTTCGAGATAAGTCTATATTAGTGAAAAATGTGTGTTTTCACTTTGAATATTGAAAAAGTGTATCGCTGCCAACGTTTTATAAGTGTGTGTGAATGCAATTCCTTCAGAGGTTTGATTAAGTAACACGGAAGTTAGTAAAAAATAAAACTCATTGTGTTTTAATAGAACGTAAATTGCCGGTATGTTTTGACAAGATTGTTTCATGTCTTGCGCGTATTATAGTAGACGTTTATATTGGGATTTCAAAAACTCAAAATCGGTATATGTGCGAATATGTTTGAACAAGTTTGAATGTGCAATGTTGTCTGAAAGTTTGTCATAGTTTTAACCTGATATATATTTTCTTTAAACATGAGTGAAGCTTGCTCTCCATGCGTTTTAATTAAATATTACCATGTCTGTTTAAAATTGAAACCAAATAAATCAATAAAGAAATGTAAATGAAAAACGAAGTATATTCAAAATATGTCAATACTGTGCAATTCTCTTCTTTAAGTTATTAAGAATTATTCGCTATATTTTAAGGTCTGGAGTGTTCAATTTACGAGTGAGTTAAGATTGCGAGGTTATCAAATTCCAGTCACTGCAATGGAGCATCTTTTCATTGATTTCGTTTTTGGAATATATCTTGAAATTGTCCAATTGTTGTTCGGATATTAATCCTTTCTTTAGTAGGAAAACCTGTAAATATTAAAGTGAAGGTTTTCGTAATATAGGTCGTGTTTTTTGCCAACTATGTTATTTTATGTTTTATATAGATATTATGAATGTAACATAATTTCCAAGTTAACAAGTTAACAGATGACGTATTAAATCATCGTATCATCAAAAATTTTAATATTATTAATTTTATTTTCATCTTTGTTATTATTATTAGAGTTGTTGTTCTAGATGTTTTCGTTATTGGTATTTTTGTTAGTCAAAAGTTACCGGTATCATTTCAGATTTTCGCAGTTACTTGATCGATTTCTATTCGATGAAGATGAATACTGTGTCTGTTTCGCCATTACGGGAGGGATGTGACAAACCCGTCTGGGATATTTTTGTGACTCCGAAATTGATTCCCATTAATATTGAGAAAGATGGATCTCGAACGAAAACAAACAACACGATTCACCAATATAAGGAAATATTTTACAATGATAAAAAACTAAATCGTATGTTTATTCAAGGAGACCCCGGAACGGGGAAATCTACATTCCTTATTAAACTTGCGCTTGACTGGTGCGAGGCAGTGTCATCGCCCAATCTCAATTGCGTGTCGACATTCAGCGATGTTGATACGTTGAGGAACTTCCGGTTTCTGTTTCACATTTCACTAAGAGATGCCATCGGTCAGCGTGAGGTGATAGAGATGATAAAAACACAAATAATAGACATAATTTATGCGGGTGATGAACGAAATAAGGCTTTTAAGCTTCTACAACAAATCATGAAACAAGAGCCTTGCCTCGTAACTATGGATGGACTGAACGAATGGGCAGATGATTTAAACAAATACACAGTACCTTTAATTGCAAACTGTCATACAAAGTGCGTATCTGTAGTAACAACGCGACCATGGAAAATTATGGATGAGCGGATCAAGGATTCTGACATTGATAGACTTATAGAAATTGAAGGGATAACTGATTCAGAAGAGCTCACAAAGCACATAATACTCAGTCTTCAGACGTGTACTGACAGGACACACAATGAATTCAAGGCATACGTTAATGAACATCAATTGAGGCGTTTTCTTACGTCGCCCTGGCTGCAGGTGTTGTTAGTTAATGTGTGGATGAACAACAGCGATTTTAATGGTTCCCTGTGCGAAATTAACTGTATTCTACTTGACCTACTTTTTAAGAAGGCAAATGCGAAAAAGGGTTACTTTACAATTAGGCATTCGATTCAGTGTTTATCAAATACGAGCTTCATTAAGGAAAGAGTTGATATATTTGATGCGCTTGCGAATGCTGCGTTTCAATTTACGTTTTCATCAAAAAAATCTCTAGCGTTCAGCGAACGGGAATTAATGAAATATTTAACTGTAGAACAGTTGCAATTTTGCCTCCATGCTGGTGTTTTAACACGAAGACGCAGTCACGGTATAGCAGCACAGGAATCACAGTTTTCATTTATACACGAGACTGTCCAGGAATTCCTGGCTGCATATCATATCGCAAATTCAAAGCAAGAACTTTCAGATTTTTTCCCAACCGAAAAGAAATACAATGTCTTAGAAATGAGTCAAACAGTTATTTATCTGTGTGGGCTAGACTGTAAGAAAGCGAATGAACTGTTAAACCGTCTGACTGACGTTGAGTTCCTAGAAAACATAAACCAAGGACTAAGCGAGTACGTAACTGGATATGATGACATGAAACACTTAATGGCATTTCAGACTGACGATTATACAAAGATAAAGGATGTTAAATCAAAACACACTCAGATGGCTAAAGATGCACATTTTCTTGTTGCATTGTCAGTCTTGTTCCAGCGCATGATTATTTCATGCTGCATTGAGGCTAAAGCCAGCGGTCAGAAGGAAATTTGCCTGAATTGTAGGGACTTTACATTTAGTAAATATGTGAGTAATGCCGATTCAAATGCATTAAAAGAACTGTTAATATTCAACAAGTCAAATGTGCGGTCACTTATTTTAGAAACTAATGTTCTACACACAGGCGAAATACTGACAGTCCTTCAACATTCCAAGCGTAGTCTTAAACGCGTTACGACGAAAATGACTCCAGAAATCAATAAAGAATTACAGCAGATGATCATACAAGAGCTACAATGTATTGGGAAAATTGACGTATCGTCATTTTCTTGCGTACTTCCGTCCCTGTCTCAATTAACGTATTTGAAAATTGAGGACTCACGTTTTTCGGAACACATCGTTCTTCCTGACACACTACAACAAATTGATTTGTTAAAATGTACATGTACTGACGTGTTTCTGCGACGTTTACTAATGCACTTAGCGTCATTAAAACACGATACTCTTTGTTATTTAGAGGAGATTAATACTGAATGCAAAACACACCTATTTCAGTCAGATTTAGTCTTAAGTGACATGAAATTTTTTGTCCTTAATGTGAAACTGGGAAATACTGATTTATATGGATTACTTTATGGTACACCTATCGGGGAACTGGCTCTAAGTACCGCGGGTGACCTCGCATTAGCGTCAGAGATTCTTCACACGCTCAACAAACTCTCAAAGCTATATTTATGGGGGACCTTAACGGGTCGATGTGATCTTAGGCTACCTGCTTCACTGCAATGTATTAGTCTGCAGAAAGTCGAATGTTCAGCTGAGTGGCTGTGCAGCTTGTTGATCACACTGTCTTCATTAGATCGCCCTGTCGAGTGTGAGCTGTGGGATGTTGTATTGCAGCCATGTGAAGAAGCTCGTGGAGATGAGTCTCATAAACATGCATCAGACCTGCGCTCTGAAATATTGTCACGTGACCTGTCCAATATTGAGATATTAGTGGTTAACTGCAGTATGGAACTGTTTGAAATATTACGTTATTCAAGTATAGGGATCCTTACTCTGAGATTGGTTGATTGTGTCTCATTAGCGTCAGAGATACTTCACACGCTCAACAAGCTCACAAAGCTATATTTATGTGGGACCTTAACGGGTCGATGTGATCTTAGGCTACCTGCTTCACTGCAATGTATTAGTCTGCAGAAAGTCGAATGTTCAGCTGAGTGGCTGTGCAGCTTGTTGATCACACTGTCTTCATTAGATCGTCCTGTCGAGTGTGAGCTGTGGGATGTTGTATTGCAGCCATGTGAAGAAGCTCATGGAGATGAGTCTCATAAACATGCATCAGACCTGCGCTCTGAAATATTGTCACGTGACCTGTCCAATATTGAGATATTAGTGGTTAACTGCAGTATGGAACTGTTTGAAATATTACGTTATTCAAGTATAGGGATCCTTACTCTGAGATCGGTTGATTGTGTCTCATTAGCGTCAGAGATACTTCACACGCTCAACAAGCTCACAAAGCTATATTTATGTGGGACCTTAACGGGTCGATGTGATCTTAGGCTACCTGCTTCACTGCAATGTATTAGTCTGCAGAAAGTCGAATGTTCAGCTGAGTGGCTGTGCAGCTTGTTGATCACACTGTCTTCATTAGATCGTCCTGTCGAGTGTGAGCTGTGGGATGTTGTATTGCAGCCATGTGAAGAAGCTCATGGAGATGATACTCATATACATGTATCAGACTTGCGCTTTGAAATATTGTCACGTGACCTGTCCAATATTGAGATATTAGTGGTTAACTGCAGTATGGGACTGTTTGAAATATTTCGTGATTCAAGTATAGGGATCCTAGATCTGAGAACGGCTGATTGTGTCTCATTAGCGTCAGAGATTCTCCACACGCTCAACAAGCTCACAAATCGGTATTTGTCGGGGACCTATACGGGTCGATGTGATCTTAGGCTACCTGCTTCACTGCAATGTATTAGTCTGCAGAAAGTCGAATGTTCAGCTGAGTGGCTGTGCAGCTTGTTGATCACACTGTCTTCATTAGATCATCATGTCGTGTGTGAGCTGTGGGATGTTGTATTGCAACCTATTAAAGCAACCCGTGGAGATGATTCAGATATATATTTATCAGGCTTGCGCTCTGAAATATTATCACGTGACCTGTGCAATATTGAGATATTAATGAAAAATTGCAGTATTGAACTGTTTGAAATATTACGTGATTCAAGTATAGGGATCCTTCGTCTGACAACGGCTGATTGTGTCTCATTAGCGTCAGAGATTCTTCACACGCTCAACAAGCTCACAGAGCTATATTTGCCGGGGACCTATACGGGTCGATGTGATCTAAGGCTACCTGCTTCACTGCAATGTATTAGCCTGCAGGAAGTCGAATGTTCAGCTGAGTGGCTGTGCAGCTTGTTGATCACACTGTCTTCATTAGATCATCATGTCGTGTGTGAGCTGTGGGATGTTGTAGTGCAACCTAGTGAAGCAACGCGTGAAGATGATTCAGATATATATTTATCAGGCTTGCGCTCTGAAATATTATCACGTGACCTGTGCAATATTAAGATATTAGTGAAAAATTGCAGTATTGAACTGTTTGAAATATTACGTGATTCAAGTATAGGGATCCTTCGTCTGACAACGGCTGATTGTGTCTCATTAGCGTCAGAGATTCTTCACACGCTCAACAAGCTCAAAAAGCTATATTTGCCGGGGACATATACGGGTCGATGTGATCTCAGGCTACCTGCTTCACTGCAATGTATTAGTCTGCAGAAAGTCGAATGTTCAGCTGAGTGGCTGTGCAGCTTGTTGATCACACTGTCTTCATTAGATCATCATGTCGTGTGTGAGCTGTGGGATGTTGTAGTGCAACCTAGTGAAGCAACGCGTGAAGATGATTCAGATATATATTTATCAGGCTTGCGCTCTGAAATATTATCACGTGACCTGTGCAGTATTGAGATATTAGTGGGAAATTGCAGTATTGAACTGTTTGAAATATTACGTGATTCAAGTATAGGGATCCTAAATCTGACAACGGCTGATTGTGTCTCATTAGCGTCAGAGATTCTTCACACGCTCAACAAGCTCAAAGAGCTATATTTGTGGGGGACCTATACGGGTCGATGTGATCTCAGGCTACCTGCTTCACTGCAATGTATTAGTCTGCAGAAAGTCGAATGTTCAGCTGAGTGGCTGTGCAGCTTGTTGATCACACTGTCGTCATTAGATCATCATGTCGAGTGTAAGCTGTGGGATGTTGTATTGCAACCTAGTGAAGCAACCCGTGGAGATGATTCAGATATATATTTATCAGGCTTGCGCTCTGAAATATTATCACGTGAACTGTCCAATATTAAGATATCAGTGAAGAATTGCAGTATGGAACTGTTTGGAATATTACGTGATTTAAGTGTTGGAAGTGTGAATGTTACAGTGTGTGACGAACATACGCTTTCATTAGTGACACAAAGCGAATTACTCATGTTGAAAGAAATTCGTTTACAAGGGATTTATTCGACAGAGTTAAAATACACATTTCCAGTGTCTCTGCAATTTCTGATTTTAGAAAAAGGATCCTGCTCTTCAGACTGGCTTTACGGTTTGCTGATACACCTTTCAACGTTAGGTCATTCCGTTCGGTTGTTCTTGCTTGAATTTCTGGTGTCAAACACGCAATCGCCAAGTGAAATAGATTCAAAGCTACCCACACTGCGATGTGCAGATTTATCGAGTGTTAAATTAGAGGTTATGAAGGACTGCCCTGGATTGTATGAATCATTACCCACAATGAACATCACCAGTCTGAACATGACTCAAATAGACCACGCTGACATGCTGTCACAGATACTGCCTCGTCTTATCCACTTGGAGCAACTGAGAATCTGTTTGCATAACTATTATATGGATATGAGAATGCCGAAATCTATTAAGTACGTGTTTGTAATTTTCAAAACATTGTCTCCATCCTCGCTACGACATTTCGTACAGAACATGCTTACTACCAATCATACTGTGAATTGTAAACTGCTGTTCCGTGTCGAGGAGAAAGAAGACGAATATACTAAAATCAAAGAAGAATATTGTGAACAGGAATTATTGGAGGTGCAACTGTTTGAAGTTGTTGACAAACGACAGTCTGTTGGTGGTGGTTGGGCTGCTCGTACACTTTCTGCTGCCGCTGATGATGCTGATGACGAGTATGATAAACATTTACTACGAAGAGAGGGAGAATACGTTGATACAAAACCGTGGATTCATTATTGTAAAATTCGTATGAACATTTTGTGCTCAGACAACTCCTTTGGTGCTCGTTAAACTCGTGCGTAATTTAATTAGGATATTATAGCATGTCTGAATCAAAGCCCGCATTGCACAGCTACTTAGAAGTCCCCGTCTTGAAATTTTCTACCTTACAATTCAATAACATGTTTTCGCATTTTTTTTCTTTAGAAAACTGTGCATGCACACATTTACCATAATACCAATTTTAAAATGTTTTCACTAAATGTACTTTTATAAGAAAACGGTGTATCATATAGATTAATGCAAATATCTGATTGATATTCCACGGGTATAAGAAGAACAATACGAAAACTAACATTTTGATTGTGTACATTACATTTATATTATGATTTGAAGAGGGCTTAAACTGTTTTACAAGGATTCGTATTGTTTGATATTTATTTATTTTCGACAAAATTTGCTTTTTGCAATATTTTAAGTTAATAGCATTATACCAGAATGTTTTTTTTTAATACAAATTAACATGTTATTGTAAAGCAACCTTTAACCGTGTGTAATATATCTAGAAGGTTTAATATACATTTGGTTAATCTTAAGTAATTATCAGAAATAAAAAATCAACTTCGCATTGCTTTATTAAAAAAAGCAAAACGCGATTAAATAAATCATAAGCATATTTAAATATGCGTCCGCATTGTGCGCAATAGACTATTTACCCGGAATACAACTTCCTTTCTGAAAAAGTGTAATGTACTAAAGGCCTATGTGTGTGCATCGAGCCTCAAACCATTTTCGTCAGTCTGGGTCAGCTGGACGTCAGTGTAAACAATGGTCGCCATCGCGGAACAGCAATTAATCATCGTAAACAATGGTCCCCATCGCGGAACAGCAAGAAAGCAGCGAAAACCATGGACGTTATTGCGGAAGAGCAAGAAAGCTACCGAAAACTATGGTCGTAATCGCGAAATAGCAAGAAAGCAGCGTAAACCATGTTCAGTATCGCGGAACAGCAAGAAAGCAGCGTAAACCATGGTCGTTATCGCGGAACAACAAGATAGCTACCGAAAATCATGTTCGCCATCGCAGAACAGCAAGACAGCAGCGTAAACCATGGTCGTTATCGCGGGTCAGCAAATAAGCTTTCGAAAACCATGGTAGTTATCGCGGAACAGCAAGACAGCAGCGTAAACCATGGTCGTCCTTGCGATTTACAAATTCAAAAGTGCAATCAGGACATTATTGAGTGTCACTTGTTATGTAGCTCAAACCGTCGTTATCGTCGCTGTGCTACAAAGTCAGCAGCGCAGACCATAATCATCGTCTACTAGTAATCAATACGTCGCTCAAACTTTAGTTCTGGCCTACGAGCAAACGAATCAGCAGCACATACCATGGTCTTCATGGTCGGGTTACCACGTGAGCAGCACAAACCAGAGTCATCATCTCCGAATTGCAAATTCAGCAGCGCAAACCATAATCTTTATCGACATATTACCGAAATTCCGCAGAGTGAACCCTAGTTTTCATCGCCGAGTAACCAATTCAGCAAGGCAATCTCTAGTCATCATCTACGAACTTCCGATTCAGGCGCGGCAAACGTACTCTTTATCGCCAAGTTACCAAGTCAGCAGCTCAAAAAAGCATGGTCTTTATTGCCGAGTAGCCAAGTCAGCATCACAAACCAGCAAACGGTTTGTCGGAGGTATTGGTGATATATTTAGAACTAGCTCTGTGAAAAGGGGGTTCGATTCTTTGGCGTTAAATGTCGTTCCAGATAAGCCTGTGCAGTCCACACAGGCTTATCATGGACGACACTTTCCGCTTTTTTTAATATTAATTGTTTAAAGAAAGTCTCTTCTTAGCAAAAACAGTTTAGGTGGAAAGTGTCTGACCTGATTAGATTGTGCGGACTGTACAGTCTTATCTGGGACGACACTTTACGTATATGCATTTAACCCTCTTTTCACAGAGCACGGTCATTTATTTTAATTACTAAGTTATGTATTCTGATATAGCTTTTTATTGTCAATAACAAATATCTCAACACAATTGTTTTTTTTTAAAGATGATAGGTTGTTTAATAAAAAAATTAAGTTCAGCAAAAGCGGTACCAGAAAATCAACGAAATGAAAAATTAAAAAAATTACGAAGAAAATCATTCGCGTAGAAAACATGTAGACTGTTATTAGATGCCAAGTAAACTGTGCATATTTTTTTACATGGCACAAACACACATTTTGGTTCTGTAAAAAAACGTGATCACATTAATGTAAAAAATTTCATTGAACTACATTTCTTTTTATGTATGGCACAGTTATATTAAATGGTTATTTTTGTTGTTTTTTGCGAAAATTAAGGTACCAGTATTTAGATAGACTAATTATGAATTTAATTATAATTTTACTTTAATCTATTTATGTCCATTTATTTTGCTATATATGATTATAATGCTTTAAACGACAAAAGAGTGAGAAATAACCTATACTATATATAATTGACTGCAAACAAAAAATATTTTGGTCAAGCTAATAGTTTTATTTCTGTGGTTCTTTTGTCAATAAATGAACTAAATTTATTTATTGGGCATTTCATTTTTACATGTTTTCAGGTTAATCTTGTTTGCATAATTTGTGAAATATTTAGTGTAAAAATCAGCTAAACATGTGTTAAATTGCACTTCCGGGCATGTAAACTCTAGACAGGAAAAGATCCCACAAAAATGATTTAAATGAGTGTGGTTTGCGTATATAATCGTTCGCACTTCTGATAGTCCTTAAATACGTGGAATGGACAGTATGGAAATATCTGTTTTTATATGAAATTATTGCTTTTTGTTAGATCATCTGAGCACCAAATGCTCAAGGTGAGCAATTGGGATCACACCAAGAACGGCGTCCTTCGTCGTTCGTGTCCGTTTTGCGTACTCAACGTTCAGTTCATCCCTTTTCTCAAAGGCCACATTGTGCATCACTTCTTGATCGAACTTATTTATTTGAACAATCGAGTTCAAATCTGGATCAAGTGCTTCCGAAAACAAGGTCACCTGGTCATATAATAAAAAATTTCATGTGTAACCATCGTCTACCTACCTCAAAGATCGAGGTCACAGTTACAGGTCAAAAGTAAAATGTGTTGATACATTTGGTCATAATTTTCCGATTTTGTCATTAAACAGATTGAATATACCGCAACGTTGCTTTATATTGATGTATTGTCAAACATAGCACAAATTTTAGTCATCATAAGGCGACCTGTCGCGTGCTACTGTCTCTCCACCACATAGGTTAACGTCACTCTTTAAAGATATATGTGTTCTCTATAAAACAACTTAATCGGCATGCAATTTGTTAGTTGTGCATGATCTTTTACAATTAATTGCCATTAGCGACATCCATGTATTTTATTTTGCTGTCTCCTACCTAAGAGGTCAGGGTAACACTTAGAGGTCACAGTGTGTGGATTTTGTGTATGCCTAGCGACCGGATACCCACGGATTTATGGGATCGTTCTTTCGATCATCCCAATAGTCACCAAGCACTGGTTCTACCCAGGAATTGGACTTGAGAGCTTTCCATGCAATCGAACTTACATAAAAGTATTTAAACGAAATTTGGTTACACACCAGCTTGTCAAGTCTGTATTGTTTTATTTATCATTCAATTGGGGAACAACTTACGACACATGACTACCATGCGGAGATTGATTGTCAGGCTTATGACAATTCTCCCTACGTCAAAGGTCAAGTTCACACTTAAAGGTCAAAAATCAAACTTGGCTATATCAAGGTTATGTTGGACATAAGCAGGGTTTTGAGACAAAAAATGTTGGGTCACCCGTGCTCTATGGACAGATTTCTTGATTATCCTGTCTATGCAATGGTTCTGTTATTAAGTTCGCTCCTTCTATCGGGTCAGGACTATCCCAATTGGTGTCTATGAACGCGTGTGAACGCTAAATGACCGTTATGTCGCTCTTGTTTTTTTATAATGCTGTAAATTTATAACGTATTGCTTCAAGTTCGTTGGCCATCGAAAACAAAAGTAAAAAATACAGACCTATACTATCTCGGGTTTTATAGCAGACGCTCGACTGATTATGGCAATAATTCTAGCATGATGATTTTACAGAAAGTTAGATATGTATGAATATGCAAATATTAATACTTGTTTACATTAACGCATAATTATGCAAAATTAAATTAATAACATAAGGCTCGGACTCATAGACATGTGATGACAAATGTACACTGTATTTAAGTTTTAATTTTAGTGAACAAAATATGAGTAACAACTTGTACTCCCTACTTAAGTAACGTAAACATTATATTCAAACAATAAGCATTGTATCAGTCGATACGACACATTACTTTTATCTACACTGCAAACTTAGTTTATGAGTGTTAACGGTCATGAACATAATTGCTATTGTATAATGTATGCATAAATATTAATTATTTGAAAAGCTATGTATTATCATGTAGGATAATGTTTCAAATTATTGTGTTTAGGTTTTAAAGTATAGGTAAAAATTAACATAACTTTGCGCTCAGTACGTTTACCTTATTTTTAGATGTGTCGGTTATGAAGCCCTCTGCAGATATTAATGAGGAGAGCAAGAACAGCCATTCTGCGATGATAATCGACGATACCAGACTCATACTTGTAAAATGACGTCAAGCTTAAATCTTGGAGGTAAAGATCCGGAAATATATCTATCGAATTTGTATCGCACTTAAAATGTAACTGTAAATTGTTAACGGCGTAAGGACACAATTTAAATAGAGAGATACTCATAAACGTTTCATTTTAGAATTATAAAGCGCATTCTTGTATAAAATATATAATAAATATTAATAGCATATGTATTCATTGGTTAATTTTCAAAGATTGTATAATACTATACACAAACATAATGCCTATTTGTGTTTTTCTTTTAAATTTGAACAGGTTCTTTGTCATGTTTTTTAGGCAATCCATTAGAAAATTAAAACAAGACCGTGATTGAGGATGTAGTACTGCAGCAAGGATAACGTCCGCCGCACGTTTCACTGTACTGTCATTTTCTCAAGCGTCTATGGTGACGCGATATCCCCATCGATGAGAAGAAAAACAGCTGTGCTACACATATTATTCAACTTTTCAAGAGATAGTAATTTCTTCCCCAGATAGTTTGCTACTAAATAAATCGTGTGACAATACCTACTTGAGATGTTGCGTATATTGAAATTCGCTTATGTGCTATTGTGCTATTTTTTAATAGTGTGCCGTCATTGTTAACGGGTTGGCTATGTTTTATAGTGTGATTTTGTAATGTTTACTTTGTGATGTAAATGAAAGTAAGTACATTTTTGTTTTGACGTTGCTAGTGTATCGTAGTTTGACGTGTAATACGTTGTATCATTTTGCGAGTTTTAGTGGTTTATTGCAAATGTATGTTAATCAAAGTCCAAATATAATTTGTATCTGTAAATATAAAGGTGCGAATAGATTTTTTTCACTTTGGTCATTTAGAATAAACATATAAATTAAATGGACAGAAGGTGTGTAAATGTATATAGAATGTAAATACCCTATTTAAATTGTGCACTTTGATGCAATAGGCATAAACTGTATGAATTGATTAAAACATTTTTTTTTAAATTTCACATTTTAGCTTGCTTTTGAAATGTCGTTTTGCACGTGTAAATATGTCTAGTTAAAATGATTTACATTAGTGAATTCAAATGTGTGTTTATTTTTTTTCGCATAGCCGTTATGGTTATTGTTTTGTTGTTGTCATGCTAAACGTGACCATGTACGTTATGTATTGCTGTAAATTACACGAACGTCGTCCTTTGAAAATAATTATGTAAACAAATTGTGAAAATAGAATGCAAATGCATAATTCGTCATACATAAATAGTGGTGTTAGTCTATTAATTCCAACACACGAACTATTTTGTTGTTACCTGTTCATACATTATTCTTTTAATTGTTACTTTATTATTGTAAGTCAATGTATGCCAACATTATGAGCATCTTTTTATAACATGTATATATTTTACTATTTATTCTTACTTTAAAATTGTAAGTCGATTAATGCCAACATAAGGATAATTTTGTTATTACATGTAAATACATTTTACATTGAGTTTTCATAATTATTACTTTTTTTGCTAGACCATTCGTGCAAACGTTAGGATCGTTTCAAGCTTTTAGTTACTGATAACTAACATACCAGTCACTAGTACTCAGTCGCTTAAGTAAAATTATTTATATTTCATAGTATCTTAAATGCCGTTAACCAATATATGTGACAAAACGATACTTCTAGTACATATATTGTTCTGACACCGTTAATTACGTATCCTGGCAAATACAATAATTTTAAGTTTTATTTGTAGTACAATGTGTATCGGTCAGGCATTTTAGTTTTATACGTGTTCTGTAAATATTACATGACTGTTTACAAATATTATATGTGTTTTTTTACTATTCTTTAATATCGCGTGCATGTACGTTGAACGCTACTTATAAAATATAAAGACGTGTAAAATTTAAGTATAACAAATTAACTATGATGTAATAGCTTAGTATGCCTTAAATGTATAGTTTGTTAGCTCACCTGAGCACCTAATGCTTAAAGGGGGCTTTTTGATACCATGCTGTCCGTCGTCCGTCAGTCCGTGTGTCTTTTCCTCAATTGGGTTCTTCTTACGACTTCTCTTGGGCACATTTTAATGAATTTTCATAAGAATGATCATTGGGTGACCCAATTGTGTTCCAATCGTTCCGGTTAATTTCATATTTAGGTCACCGAAACTAAATAAAGTTGTAATTAATAAAACTTAAAATATATAAAACGAGCTTTAAAGACCATAACTGTATACTGAGCAATGTAAGCCTCAATTGATTAAAATCTCTTTCGGTACGAAATAATAATTTTCGAACGGTACTTAAATGAATTCATGAATTAGGGTCTGTGGCAGGTTAATATCGGCGTGTAATACAAATAAAGACCCTTTTGCGACAGCTTCTGTTGACCGAAAATGAATAATATCTTTATAAAATTACTACAAATAAAAAGCTCTGAAAGGAATTATGTAGTTTGTATTTAAATATGTTCTTATGTTGTAAGAATCGATTTTATTTTGTTTTGTAAAAGGATTTTTATAAATAAATATTAACATTTCAAATACAATTTTAGCGAATGATAGTTTACATTGTAAAATGCACCATTTTTATATTTACCGAAAGTTCATTTGATGAGGCTCAGATTGGATTATATATGTATCACAAGTGTTTGTATGTGTAATATATCATTTATTGTTTAAAACACGTTGATAATTAATTGAATGTTGTATAATGTATTGAATATTAGAAGATTGTCAGAAAATATTATTTTTACATGTATTTGTCCTGGAATAATATTAAATATTTCTGTATAAACCTTGATACAACTAAATAAGAAATAATATTAAAGATTGAAAACTTCAGAAGTCCTTATGGACTTAAATACGTGTATACAAGTAAAAACATGAACATAGGGACAGTGCTCTTTAAAAAGGGGGTTACATGCATGCATGTGCGTAAAGTGTCGTCCCAGATAAGCATTGCAGTCCGCACAGGTTTATCAGGGACAACGCTTTACGCCTGGATTTTTTTAATAAGAATAGACGTTCTGCCAACGAAAAATACCATAAACGCGGAAAGTGTTGTCCCTGATTAGCGTGTGCGGACTTTACAGCCACATATAAGTCGACAATTTACGCACATGCATTAAACCCCCTTTTCACAGAGCACAGCCTATATGTTCAAGTTTTTACTTGTATAAGCGTTCTAATGTCCGTAAGGACTTCTGAAGCTTTTAATCTGAAATTATGATTGGAATAATACGGCTAGTAATAGAACGTTGTTTGGTTATAATTTATTCACGACAAACGGCTTGTTTTTTTTTTTTAACAAGGAGTATATAAAATGTGGATTACTCTGAAAAAAATTAATCGGCGGCGTTTATTGTTTGAAAAACACATGTAGTACTAAATACTTCAGTGTAATTTGACAGTGAAATGCACGTGTTTAAATGCTCCCAATCAATTCGTTTCAAACCTAACTTGATTATATAGCAAGTAATGTAGCATAATCATTACATAATTTGAATATACAAAAAATGTATAAAATGTTCCAGTTATTAAAATTATTTTAAATAAATTATTTAAAGATGTTACAATTATTACAGTGTCCCTTAATACAACTTCATATTGAATGTTTGATTTTGTATCAATGAATATTACGGCATTTCATAAAGTGTATGAATGCAATCGACAATATAGTGTTTTATATGCTAAGAATAATGATGGGCGGAATATTGAAAACTATTATTCACAGCAATTCGTGTTTAAATGCAAACTTTGAAAAATAAATGGTGTTAGAATCGGAATAATATTTTCTATCATAGGTTTTTTTCGAATAACACATGAAAGGGATTATTGATGCGTGCTTTCAGAGTTTGTCGCACTTAAGACTTTATTTTTTTGTATCTTTACTGCTGACCGTTTGATATCAAACATAAAAGTTTATCCAAAAGTATAATTTATTTTTAAAACCGTAATTTTGGGTATATATAATGTAACATGTACATACATGGGATCATTCATTAATCGGTTCAGACCAATATCAATTTGCTAAAATTTCATAATATTTCTTTAGATTATATGTTTATTATTGTTTTTAATGTATTTAATTAACACCAATACAGGAATTGTATAAATATGAATGCGTTAATAACATATTCTTACTAAAATTCTTTTTTTGGACAAGAAGCACAATAACTGAATAATTCTGCATACTAGTAGTTAACATACACATTAACAGTTCATTATTTATCAGTCTGAAATCTTGGAAATGTGTTTTTTTACTGAGCTCAAATGAAACCTTTACACGATTAATCTTTTAAAAGATGTCTACATATTTTTCCATTTATGTTGATAAGCATTGTTATCATAGAATGGTAGTTTATGTTGAACTGTCTTATATTTAAAACATACATGCGTTAGCAATTTCATGTGTAAATATAACTTTATTATATTATTATGAATATTGAAACACCGAAGTAACATTTTGCCATTTTTGCTATGTTTATGTTGTTATTTCAGCTCTTGAAATATTTATCATATGACTTGTTAAACATCACCATATTTGTCCTTTCATATATATGTGAACTGGTCGGTCTGTACAGGTCCTCTCCTTCATTAACTTTCGACAATGTCTAAAACAAAGAAAGTTCTTAAATATAAATAATGTGTATTTCAGTGGAAATAATTCGAGTCAAGCGAGTTAATTCCTGTGTACAAGGCAAATCTTCACAATCTTACATTGCTCATATTTCAAGATGTGTTGGAAAGTAGAAGTTAGACGGAACTGTAATTATTAACTGCAAACTATGTTCGTTGTATAAATTAATGTATATGATTATCGAAATACTGTTTCAACGCTACTCAACCAGATGGCAAATTCATTAAATAAAATGGACACGTTTTATGAGTTGTAAGTTGATAAACTCGTATTTGTTTATTGTACTAATGTGGTATATATATGTTCCATAGCAGGGATATTTCGATAGTTTTGTAAGCATTAAATACATGAACTGTAAATACGATGGACACCAAAGATACGCGAGCATATTAATTGCTTTTTTGTTGTTTCTTTACTATTGCTACGCCGCTGTTTAAAGCGTTATTGATTATCGCCCTTCTCGCTTGACAGCGTCTGATATAAATATAAACAAACACTGCGACACGTGACAGCACGTGTGATGTTTACTTTCGTTTCAGAAAACTTGCCGTTAATTTGTGATATATACAAATATTACCTGGGATATTTATGAACTATCAATAATTCGCGTGAGTCGAGAAACTTTTGATTGTTTAAGTACGTTTTCGTTTTATAAAAGTAGTTTTGAATGTTATTGAATCGGATTTTTATTATGTATGATCAATGTGCGTTCAAGCCGGTTTCAAAATCGTTAAGCAAAAACGTAAATTTCTACTTTCAAGCTCATTAGAAAAACCATTCTAATATTAAGATGTAACAAATGTTGTTTCTTGATTCCACACCTTTATGGTATGTGCACATGTGTTGCGGTTGTTGATTTCGTTAGTTTTTATGGCAATTCAGAACATGTGTTATCTCTGTGTGAATCTTAAACTGTTTCGAGGTAAACAACTATGGTTGTGCTTAAACACGCGTGTATCGTGTTGCAAAAAAACTATAGCTTGTATGGTGCGAAGACTGAGTATGACGTTATATTGCTAACATCGTTGGTTCAAACTTACTATTGTGCAGTAAAGCCACGTTTGATTCGACCGTATGCCTCTTTTATTTGCAATTTTATTTACAACGTCGGTTAAACGTCTTCTAATATTGGAGCGGTGCTTAAATTAAGGTTCAATATTTAAAAAAAACATGACATGAAATGAAGGTTTACATGATTTTATAAGTTTAAACAAAAGTAACAACTGAACAATGATGTTTTAATATATATTTATGATAATTATATGTTTGTCATATAAAACGATTTGGTATATTTTAATGTTCTATTGTTTGAAAAGTCCTGAAACGTCTTATCTCCAAACATTTCAACGTTCTGTATCAGGAAAAAAAACGTATTTTGCAATCAAAGCACTGATAGCACTAACTTGACTTACGAAATGATTAGCGAGCAGAAGAATTAAGCCAGAACCAAGTGATGCAGGGTGCCAAACATGTTAATATGTTACATGTAACAGTCGTCATAATTAAATGCCATTTTAAACACCGATATTGAATCGTGCTTTGTTGTACCCCGCCCCCTTCCGTTTATTGGAAGACATTATAATGACACCACATGAGTAAATCAAAAGATGAGTAAGATAGATGTAACAGGAGTGGGCGTAATGATGAGACTGAGTGATATAACGGGACGAATTTAATGATGACTTAAGATGATTAAACATGAGTGGACGTAATGATGAGACTGAGTGATATAGCGAGACCAGCTTTAATGATGAATTAGGATGATTAAACATGCGTGGACTTAATGATGAGACTGCGTGATATAACGGGACCAGATTTAATGATGAGTTAAGATGATTAAACCTAAGTGGACGTTATGATGAGATTTAGTGATATAACGGGACCAGATTAAATGATTAGTTAGGATGATTAAACATGAGTTGACGTAATGATGAGACTGAGTGATATAACGGGACCAGATTTAATGATGAGTTAGGATGATTAAACATGAATGGACGTAATGATGAGATTGAGTGATATAACGGGCCCAGATTTAATGATGAGTTAGGATGATTAACCATGAATGGACGTAATGATGAGACTGAGTGATATAACGGGACCAGATTTAATGATGAGTTAGGATGATTAAACATGAGTGGACGTAATGATGAGATTGAGTGATATAACGGGCCCAGATTTGATGATGAGTTAGGGATGATTAAACACATGTGGATTGAAGGATGATTTAGAGTTATACTGAGTTTAGTAGGTTAGTTGTTTGGGAGAGAGACAAACTAAGAAAGTGAACCTACCCACAAACACGGCGAAAAACAAATCTCACTACCATGTTTAACACCTCCTTACCGTCTCTGTACCCGTGCTAAGCCTCTGTTCGGCGTTATCGATTGAAACCATTACACACTACACTGCTCAATACAGTGCCCGAAATAAATATAAACAAACAATGGAACACGTAAAAATCGGTGATTCTAACTATCGTTTCAGAAGATCCGCTGTAGGTTTGTGATTTTCGTATGTATAAACCATCATCGAATAACGTGTAAGTGTGGAATTCTTTTACGTTTAAGTGCGCTATCAATATACCTCAAACGGATGATTAAATGACATAGTGAAATATTGTATAATATAATCCGGTCTCGCAATAGTGACCCACATGCCATAGCAAAATAATAAAACAGAACAAGAAACACTAGAGACAACAATAAGAAGTACCATTACATAATTAGTACCATCTGAATACCTACTTATTTTTGCTTTTTTTGAACGGTTGTTTCGATCCACGCATTGATGTTTATTCTTCAATAATTCGGGGGCATCTTCGTACTCTAGTTCAGGTCTAGGGCGCCTTTATTAAAATTGCATGGACGTGGGAACTGTTCCATTGAACACATTGTATTCTGTATTACTCAGTTTAAATACAAATTGTTTAAAATGACAATTTACTAAGTTTAAGTATTACATTATATGAATAACGTTTGGTATATATCTATTTATTGTATATTTTACTGTCATTATGTATGATAAAATCATGTACTAATTAAAAGTACATTTCAATAATTGAGATTAATTTTACATTAATAAATTATGTCGTGGTGGCCGCTTTTGTGAAATTGAAAATAACTTACTAAGATGTAATTGCATACTGGCTATAAAGTTTATAGAATAAATAGAAATATACAAATTAAAAAAAATCGAATACCATTTGAATATTTATAGCATGGTTTTCTATAAAGACCAACATTTATTGTAATACTGATACATTTAGAAATGCAACGGAATTATTTCAAAACATTTTAAATCGTCAGTTTTCATCTCCCTAGCACGTACACTGTCACGAGATAAAGAAATATAATCGTGCTGCGTTATATACTCAATACGCAAACACATATTGTATTGGTTTGTATGATGTGATGACTTTGTTTGAGAAATCACACACTTTTTATTCCTCAACTCGCGGGTTTAAAACAAACTACGTATTTTCATGTTTGATGCAAGCACATCCATGTGTTTTTAGTTGTTATTAAGTTACCATTGTCGGGTTTATCGAGTTACGAGATTATTTATTATTTATTGTTTATCAACTCAATTCATGACCCAAATAATATTTTCGCCAAAACGTGTAGTCAAATATACGTAGCTATGTTATCTAAAGGTGCGGATATTGACCTATTGTACTTTTTATCTAGGATTGCGAAGTTACGGTTTACATTGCCCAACGGCCGCTTCAACAGAATGCTTGAATAAAGGATCGATTAACAAAGAAAACGCCGGAAAAGTGAAGAAGTCACATTGAAGACATCTTCTGACATTGGTAACGAGTGCATGATAACGTCTGATGATTTGAATGCCAACTTTAACTGTCTCTTCCGGTCATATCATCCGCGGACTACTTTCAACAGCTCATAATCTCAATGTGCCATGATAGAGACAAAAATAAAGGAGCAAATTTGGAGCGTCTTCTAAGATAAAGCATTATACTGGATGTGGGTATAACAAATAATCATTTAAGTTTGATTGTGATTGTCGTTGTGATTAATACTTGACCTTGCATGCAATTGTTAAAAGATTAATTAAAGCCCAACCGCCCAGGTAGGAATACGTTTTAAGCTTATATCGATTTTCATTTTTAGCTTGGCGTTTTCGGAGAAAACCCGAAGTATTGTCATAGCCCGCTCGCCGTGTCGTCCACCGTCCGCCGTCCAACGTCCTCCGTCCGCCGTCTGACGTCCGCCGTCCGCGTCGTGCTAAAACCTTAACATTGGCTCTAAAATCAAAGTGCTTCCACCTACAACTTTGAAACTTCATATATAGATGCACATTGATGAGTTTACACGCCACACCCGTTTTGGGGTCACTAGGTCAAAGGTCAAGGTCACTGTGACCTCTAAAAAAAATAATCTGACAAGCATTCATTTATTCAAAATTTCACCCGTAGCCGAGCGTGGCACCCGTTATGCGGTGCTCTTGTTACTTATTAAATCCGTAGATGGCGTCTTATAACATATTTTTCTTCTGTTTATCATCGGTTTAGCATCAGCAGCAGCATATTTTCAATTGTTTTATAAGCGTCAACATGATTGACACTTATGCAAATTTGACTTAGACTACCGATGTTATTAAATACCTTACTTTCAAGTATATGTTTTACAGTAAGGGAGAAATAGAACCATTTTCTTTAACGGTGTAAACATTTAACTTTAATTATTCACACATGCAATTTAGATTCTTCCTCATTTTAAGTTTTAAATATAGCATTAAGTGTTTGATATGAAAGTGTAGTGTATGCTCATAACGCATGTGCCGTTGCAACGAATCAGATAATTGTCACGTAATTTTGTACATGGCTGAAAACATTAATGCTTAAGAGCCTATATAATTCTCTGCGCAGTGATTTGTTTTTTTTTCCAACCAAAGATATATGAAATAGTACCATTTACCCGTTAGGGGAGGTAACCGCTGTATTAGGTTTGAGCTCACACACTTTTTATGTTGTTAACATTATGATATAAGCCTAGCTCTATTAGACCGGTGCTTAATGCATGTGCGTAAACTGTCGTCCCAGATTAACCTGTGCACTCCACACAGGCTAATCCGGGATGACACATTCCGCTTTTTTATAATGAATCGTTTATAGGAAATCTCTTAATAGCTAAAAGCCTGTTTAGGCGGAAAATGGCGTCCCTTATAATCATGTGAAGACTGCACGTACTAATCTGGGACGATACTTTAAACACATACATTAAACCCCTTTTTCAAGGAGCGCGGCTCGTATACAATTGCAGATTGAGTTACCATGGCGACTGTGACTGGAACCTATCTCCACGTGTCTGACATCGTAGTCATCATCGTCTACTTCCTGCTCGTGCTATTCGTGGGATTATGGGTTAGTGACGTCATAGTAAGACCGTCAATATTATGGGCATGTGACGTCATAGTAAGGCCGTCAATATTATGGGCAAGTGACGTCATAGCTACACCGCCAATGCTGCTCTCTGAATCAGCCGATTATTTCTTGCATAAATCTGTCTTGCAGATTATTCCGACGATAAAAGGTAATGAATGAAAAAACAAACTTACATCCTCTCGAATAAAATGGTCGTATAATTTCAATTCATATGCACATTTTGAATGTTTACTGATAGATCATGTGATCATTTGCCTTGTATGGATGTATCACAAATATTAAGTTGCATTTTATTAAACACACTGTTAATGTATCGAGGCTTTCAAAATTAGTATAGCCGTGAAATAAGACGACTTAAAATGCACTGATATTAAAAGGGGAAATATACAGATTTAAATTAGTATTCATTTGATACGAGAATTATTCCGAAATATTATTTGCTTATCCGTATTGAAGAGAAACCACAGGGTATGCAATATGTGTTCTGTGTCATTCAGAAAACAGTTTTATATTTCAGAGTTCACGGAAGAACAGGGGTAGCGCTGGCGGGTATTTCCTTGCCGGACGAAATATGAACTGGATTCCGGTCAGTATGTTTTTATGATTTAATCATTTGCTTACGTCATTTTATATTAATGACGCGTTGACAAAACTTGTTTCACATATTTAGATATATATTTTGTAACAGTATGAATAGATTTTAAATTAAGTGTTCAAGTTTGCGCTTTATTGCAGTCGATGTATGGTTTATTCATAACATACAACGTCAACTTCAACAAAAGAATTATTTAAGTTTGATAGTACAATTGACAAAGAACCCAGTATTGAGATGTATTGTATTATCTAACTGTAGAAGGTTAATACATATTTGACGATTCTTCAAATACATTCATATATTCAATTGGTGTAGGTTAAAATAACTTTTACACCGCTTCTAGTCCATTTATATTGTCATATTTGGTGTTTCGCATTTTCCAGGTCGGAGCCTCGTTGTTTTCCAGCAACATCGGAAGCCTCCACTTCGTCGGCATGGTCGGCTCTGGGGCAGCCGCCGGCATCGCCATATACCTCTATGAGCTGAACGTAAGTACGAGTGTACTCACAGTGATAACAGTGTGATAAGATGGAATGAACAAGCGCCGCTCTCGGTCGCAGAGTGATCGTGGTTTCTGTGAACGTTCTGGTAAACCTGGGCTTAATGCAAATCAGAAACGACACTCTCCGCTTGTATGGTAATTTTCGTTGAAAGGATGTTACTTCCGCCGGCATCGTTATGTACTATGAGCTGAACGTTAGTCACCATTTAACTGTATGAGTTGAACGTAAGTCGCCATATTGCTGTATGAGCTGAACATAAGTAGCCATATACCTGTATGAACTGAACGTAAGACGCCATATACTTGTATGAGCTGAACGTTAGATGCCATATACCTGTATGAACTGAACGTAAGTCGCCTTATACCTTTATGAGATGAACGTAAGTCACCATATACCTGCATGAACTGAACGTTAGTCGCTATATACCTGTCTGAGCTGAACGTACGTCGCCTTATATCTGTCTGAGCTGAAGGTAAGTCACCTTATACCTGTATGAGCTGAACGTAAGTCGCCTAATACCTGTATAAGCTGAACGTAAGTCGCCATATACCTGTATGAGCTGAACGTAAGTCGCTTTATACCTGTCTGAGCTGAGAGTAAGTCGCCTAATACCGGTATTAGCTGAACATAAGTCACCATATATCGGTATCAACTGAACGTTAGTCGCAATAAACCTGTCTGAGCTGAACGATAGTTCGCAATAGACCCATATGGGCTGAACGTCAGTCGAAATATACCTGTCTGAGCTGCACGATAGTGCGCAATAGACCTATATGAACTGAACGTTAGTCGAAATATACCTGTCTGAGCTGAACGATAGTGCGCAATAGACCCATATGAACTGAATGTTAGTCGAAATATACCTGTATGAGCTGAACGATAGTGCACAATAGACCCATATGGGCTGAACGTTAGTCGCAATATACCTGTATGAGCTGAACGATAGTGCGCAATAGACCTCTATGAACTGAACGTTAGTCGCAATATACCTGTCTGAGCTGAACGATAGTGCGCCATAGACCCATATGGACTGAACGTAAGTCGAAATATACCTGTCTGAGCTGAACGATAGTGCGCAATAGACCCATATGGGCTGAACGTTAGTCGCAATATACCTGTCTGAGCTGAACGATAGTGCACAATAGACCCATATGGGCTGAACGTTAGTCGCAATATACCTGTCTGAGCTGAACGATAGTGCGCAATAGACCCATATGGGCTGAACGTTAGTTGCAATATACCTGTCTGAGCTGAACAATAGTGCGCAATAGACACATATGGGCTGAACGTTAGTCGCAATATACCTGTCTGAGCTGAAATATAGTGCGCAATAGACCCATATGAGCTTAACGTTAGTTGCAATATACCTGTCTGAGCTGAACGATAGTGCGCAATAGACCTATATGGGCTGAACGTTAGTCGCAATATACCTGTCTGAGCTGAACGATAGTGCGCAATAGACCTATATGAACTGAACGTTAGTCGCAATATACCTGTCTGAGCTGAACGATAGTGCGCAATAGACCCATATGGGCTGAACGTTAGTCGCAATATACCTGTCTGAGCTGAACGATAGTGCGCAATAGACCTATATGAACTGAACGTTAGTCGCAATATACCTGTCTGAGCTGAACGATAGTGCGCAATAGACCCATATTAGCTTAACGTTAGTTGCAATATACCTGTATGAGCTGAACAATAGTGCGCAATTGACCTATATGGGCTGAACGATAGTGCGCAATAGACCCATATGAACTGAACGATAGTGCGCAATAGACCTATATGAGCGATAGTGCGCAATAGACCTACATGGGCTGAACGTTAGTCGCAATATACCTGTCTGAGCTGAACGATAGTGCGCAATAGACCAATATGATCTGAACGTTAGTCGAAATATACCTGTCTGAGCTGCACGATAGTGCGCAATAGACCTATATGAACTGAACGTTAGTCGCAATATACCTGTCTGAGCTGAACGATAGTGCCAAATAGACCCATTTGGGCTTAACGTACGCCGAAATATTCCTGTATGAGCTGAACGCTAGTGCGCAATAGACCCATATGAACTGAACGTTAGTCGCAATATACCTGTCTGAGCTGAACGATAGTGCGCAATAGACCCATATGGGCTGAACGTTAGTCGCAATATACCTGTCTGAGCTGAACGATAGTGCGCAATAGACCCATATGGGCTGAACGTTAGTCGCAATATACCTGTCTGAGCTGAACGATAGTGCGCAATAGACCCATATGGGCTGAACGTTAGTCGCAATATACCTGTCTTAACTGAACGATAGTGCGCAATAGACCCATATGGGCTGAAGGTTAGTCGCATTATACCTGTCTGAGCTGAACGATAGTGCGCAATAGACCTATATGAACTGAACGTTAGTCGCAATATACCTGTCTGAGCTGAACGATAGTGCGCAATAGACCCATATGAACTGAACGTTAGTTGCAATATACCTGTCTGAGCTGAACGATAGTGCGCAATAGACCCATATGAACTGAATGTTAGTCGCAATATACCTGTCTGAGCTGAACGATAGTGCGCAATAGACCCATATGGGCTGAACGTAAGTCGCAATATACCTGTCTGAGCTTAACGATAGTGCGCAATAGACCTATATGGGCTGAACGTTAGTCGCAATATACCTGTCTGAGCTGAACGATAGTGCGCAATAGACCCATATGGGCTGAACGTTAGTCGCAATATACCTGTCTGAGCTGAACGATAGTGCGCAATAGACCCATATGGGCTGAACGTTAGTCGCAATATACCTGTCTGAGCTGAACGATAGTGCGCAATAGACCCATATGAGCTTAACGTTAGTTGCAATATACCTGTCTGAGCTGAACGATAGTGCCAAATAGACCCATATGGGCTTAACGTACGTCGAAATATACCTGTCTGAGCTGAACGATAGTGCGCAATAGACCCATTTGGGCTGAACGATAGTCGAAATATACCTGTATGAGCTGAACGATAGTGCGCAATAGACCTCTATGAACTGAACGTTAGTCGCAATAAACCTGTCTGGGCTGAACGACAGTGCGCAATAGACCCATATGGGCTGAACGTTAGTCGCAATATACCTGTCTGAGCTGAACGATAGTGCGTAATAGACCCATATGAGCTGAACGTTAGTCGCAATATACCTGTCTGAGCTGAACGATAGTGAGCAATAGACCCATATGGCTTGAACGTTAGTCGCAATATACCTGTATGAGCTGAACAATAGTGCGCAATAGACCCATATAAACTGAACATCAGTCGAAATATACCTGTATGAGCTGAACGATAGTGCACAAAAGACCCATATGGGCTGAACGTAATTCGCAATATACCTGTCTGAGCTGAACGATAGTGCACAATATACCCATATGGGCTGAACGTAAGTCGCAATATACCTGTATGAGCTGAACGATAGTGCGCAACAGACCCATATGAACTGAAAGTTAGTCGCAATTTACCTGTCTGAGCTGAACGATAGTGCGCAATAGACCCATATGAACTGAACGTTAGTCGCAATATACCTGTATGAGCTGAACGATAGTGCGCAACAGACCCATATGGGCTGAACGTTAGTCGCAATATACCTGTCTGAGCTGAACGATAGTGCGCAATAGACCCATATGGGCTGAACGTTAGTTGCAATATACCTGTCTGAGCTGAACGATAGTGCGCAATAGACACATATGGGCTGAACGTTAGTCGCAATATACCTGTATGAGCTGAACGATAGTGCGCAATAGACCCATATGAACTGAACGTTAGTCGCAATATACCTGTCTGAGCTGAACGATAGTGCGCAATAGACCCATATGGGCTGAACGTTAGTCGCAATACACCTGTCTGAGCTGAACGATAGTGCGCAATAGACCCATATTAGCTTAACGTTAGTTGCAATATACCTGTATGAGCTGAACAATAGTGCGCAATTGACCTATATGGGCTGAACGATAGTGCGCAATAGACCCATATGAACTGAACGATATTGCGCAATAGACCTATATGAGCGATAGTGCGCAATAGACCTACATGGGCTGAACGTTAGTCGCAATATACCTGTCTGAGCTGAACGATAGTGCGCAATAGACCAATATGATCTGAACGTTAGTCGAAATATACCTGTCTGAGCTGCACGATAGTGCGCAATAGACCTATATGAACTGAACGTTAGTCGCAATATACCTGTCTGAGCTGAACGATAGTGCCAAATAGACCCATTTGGGCTTAACGTACGCCGAAATATTCCTGTATGAGCTGAACGCTAGTGCGCAATAGACCCATATGAACTGAACGTTAGTCGCAATATACCTGTCTGAGCTGAACGATAGTGCGCAATAGACCCATATGGGCTGAACGTTAGTCGCAATATACCTGTCTTAACTGAACGAAAGTGCGCAATAGACCCATATGGGCTGAAGGTTAGTCGCATTATACCTGTCTGAGCTGAACGATAGTGCGCAATAGACCTATATGAACTGAACGTTAGTCGCAATATACCTGTCTGAGCTGAACGATAGTGCGCAATAGACCCATATGAACTGAACGTTAGTTGCAATATACCTGTCTGAGCTGAACGATAGTGCGCAATAGACCCATATGAACTGAATGTTAGTCGCAATATACCTGTCTGAGCTGAACGATAGTGCGCAATAGACCCATATGGGCTGAACGTAAGTCGCAATATACTTGTCTGAGCTTAACGATAGTGCGCAATAGACCCATATGGGCTGAACGTTAGTCGCAATATACCTGTCTGAGCTGAACGATAGTGCGCAATAGACCCATATGGGCTGAACGTTAGTCGCAATATACCTGTCTGAGCTGAACGATAGTGCGCAATAGACCCATATGAGCTTAACGTTAGTTGCAATATACCTGTCTGAGCTGAACGATAGTGCCAAATAGACCCATATGGGCTTAACGTACGTCGAAATATACCTGTCTGAGCTGAACGATAGTGCGCAATAGACCCATTTGGGCTGAACGATAGTCGAAATATACCTGTATGAGCTGAACGATAGTGCGCAATAGACCTCTATGAACTGAACGTTAGTCGCAATAAACCTGTCTGGGCTGAACGACAGTGCGCAATAGACCCATATGGGCTGAACGTTAGTCGCAATATACCTGTCTGAGCTGAACGATAGTGCGTAATAGACCCATATGAGCTGAACGTTAGTCGCAATATACCTGTCTGAGCTGAACGATAGTGAGCAATAGACCCATATGGCTTGAACGTTAGTCGCAATATACCTGTATGAGCTGAACAATAGTGCGCAATAGACCCATATAAACTGAACATCAGTCGAAATATACCTGTATGAGCTGAACGATAGTGCACAAAAGACCCATATGGGCTGAACGTAATTCGCAATATACCTGTATGAGCTGAACGATAGTGCACAATATACCCATATGGGCTGAACGTAAGTCGCAATATACCTGTATGAGCTGAACGATAGTGCGCAACAGACCCATATGAACTGAAAGTTAGTCGCAATTTACCTGTCTGAGCTGAACGATAGTGCGCAATAGACCCATATGAACTGAACGTTAGTCGCAATATACCTGTATGAGCTGAACGATAGTGCGCAACAGACCCATATGGGCTGAACGTTAGTCGCAATATACCTGTCTGAGCTGAACGATAGTGCGCAATAGACCCATATGAACTGAACGTTAGTCGCAATATACCTGTATGAGCTGAACGATAGTGCGCAATAGACCCATATGAACTGAATGTTAGTCGCAATATACCTGTCTGAGCTGAACGATAGTGCGCAATAGACCCATATGAACTGAACGTTAGTCGCAATATACCTGTATGAGCTGAACGATAGTGCGCAATAGACCCATATAAACTGAATGTTAGTCGCAATATACCTGTATGAGCTGAACGATAGTGCGCAATAGACCTATATGAACTGAACGTTAGTCGCAATATACCTGTCTGAGCTGAACGATAGTGCGCAATAGACCCATATGGGCTGAACGTAAGTCGCAATATACCTGTCTGAGCTTAACGATAGTGCGCAATAGACCCATATGGGCTGAACGTTAGTCGCAATATACCTGTCTGAGCTGAACGATAGTGCGCAATAGACCCATATGGGCTGAACGTTAGTCGCAATATACCTGTCTGAGCTGAACGATAGTGCGCAATAGACCCATATGAGCTTAACGTTAGTTGCAATATACCTGTCTGAGCTGAACGATAGTGCCAAATAGACCCATATGGGCTTAACGTACGTCGAAATATACCTGTCTGAGCTGAACGATAGTGCGCAATAGACCCATATGGGCTGAACGATAGTCGAAATATACCTGTATGAGCTGAACGATAGTGCGCAATAGACCTCTATGAACTGAACGTTAGTCGCAATAAACCTGTCTGAGCTGAACGACAGTGCGCAATAGACCCATATGGGCTGAACGTTAGTCGCAATATACCTGTCTGAGCTGAACGATAGTGCGCAATAGACCCATATGAGCTGAACGTTAGTCGCAATATACCTGTCTGAGCTGAACGATAGTGCGCAATAGACCCATATGGGCTGAACGTTAGTCGCAATATACCTGTCTGAGCTGAACGATAGTGCGCAATAGACCCATATGAGCTGAACGTTAGTCGCAATATACCTGTCTGAGCTGAACGATAGTGAGCAATAGACCCATATGGCTTGAACGTTAGTCGCAATATACCTGTATGAGCTGAACAATAGTGCGCAATAGACCCATATGAACTGAACATCAGTCGAAATATACCTGTATGAGCTGAACGATAGTGCACGAAAGACCCATATGGGCTGAACGTAATTCGCAATATACCTGTCTGAGCTGAACGATAGTGCACAATATACCCATATGGGCTGAACGTAAGTCGCAATATACCTGTATGAGCTGAACGATAGTGCGCAACAGACCCATATGAACTGAACGTTAGTCGCAATATACCTGTCTGAGCTGAACGATAGTGCGCAATAGACCCATATGAACTGAACGTTAGTCGCAATATACCTGTATGAGCTGAACGATAGTGCGCAACAGACCCATATGGGCTGAACGTTAGTCGCAATATACCTGTCTGAGCTGAACGATAGTGCGCAATAGAACCATATGAACTGAACGTTAGTCGCAATATACCTGTATGAGCTGAACGATAGTGCGCAATAGACCCATATGAACTGAATGTTAGTCGCAATATACCTGTCTGAGCTGAACGATAGTGCGCAATAGACCCATATGAACTGAACGTTAGTCGCAATATACCTGTATGAGCTGAACGATAGTGCGCAATAGACCCATATGAACTGAATGTTAGTCGCAATATACCTGTATGAGCTGAACGATAGTGCGCAATAGACCTATATGAACTGAACGTTAGTCGCAATATACCTGTCTGAGCTGAACGATAGCGCGCAATAGACCCATATGGGCTGAACGTAATTCGGCATATACCTGTATGAGCTGCTGCATGAGCTGAACGTTACTTGCCATATGCATGAATGAGTTGAACGTAACTTGCCATATGCATGAATGAGTTGAACGTAACTTGCCATATGCATGAATGAGTTGAACGTAACTTGCCATATGCATGAATGAGTTAAACGTAACTTGCCATATGCATGAATGAGTTGAACGTAACTGCGCAATATACATGTAAAGTGTCGTTACTGATAAGACTGTGTGGACGTACAGGCTAAAATAGGATGACACTTTACGCACATGAATTAAGCCCCGTTTTCCTAGAGCGAGTCTTACATTTAAATGCACAAATAACCCTTGCCCACAGGTAGTGTAAATACATCGAGTGTCAAAATAGGGGGAAAGGTACGGTTTAAAGCGATATACATAGTAAATTTGTATATGCTGAATGCGAAACTCTTAAAGGTATACTAGTGTTTAGTTCTCGTGTTTGTACAGACTTATCTTAACAGTTCATTCAACAGACGCAATGAGTCTCAACAGACATTCGTATTATAGAGATAGCAAACTACTGTCTATTCCAATAGTTCAGTCCTTTTTTAAGAGACTTCTCGTGCTAACAATTGCGATTGCATTAATACGCCTATTAAACTGCTTTGTTTAGTATTTTTAATTCATGTTGTAAGTTTAAAAAAAAACAACAGCATAATGTTAAAACGAATTTCGACCGTACAAGTATTAAGTATATAAGCATTCACTTGTTTCGTTCAAGTCATCTACATGCTGATAACAATTGCCTACCTATTTCCTAAAGCCCACAAATACATGTTAATGTGGTTCTTCACCATTAAGGGAGGGGCGCGGAATAAAAAAACAATTTTTTATGCAGAGAGATACGCATATTCCTCAGATATTGGCTCTTGCACTTAACCATAGGCAAACTTACCATATATTGTGTTAACAGTTTGTGGCGATTACTCTTCCATATTTCTCAAACGATTGAATTTAAATTTCAAATATGTTCCGACAATAGATGTAAATGGTACGTTTCATTAATCATTATCCGCACATTCTTGAGTAAGTTGCCCTTTACCTATGTTGAGAAAGCGTTAAGGAATATCTGTCATGTCCGTCATTACATTAAACTCGAAACATAAACAAATAAAACATGCAATTTACATAATTATTTATCATAAAATTTCCAACGATGCCATCACATCTCCACAAAAAGAACATGTTTGATATAATGATATAATCAAATACGTTTTTGCGTATTTTGTTGTTTAATATCGAAAATTAATTACTCACAACAGTGAAAACGAGGACTTTATTATTAAAAATGCTTAATCGACAAGAAACACAGATGCGTTCCGAATGATTGATGTCGTCTGTTATTTCAGGTGTTTACGATGCCGGAGTACCTGAAGTTGCGATTCGGCGGGAACCGGATACAGATCTATTTGACCGTGTTGGCGCTTCTAGTCTACATCTTCACCAAGATCTCAGTGAGTGGCTGCTTGGTGATTTAAACGTGATTGATTTAAGCTACTGCTAATTTTAACACCTTAAACACCGTTTTCACTATTACTATCGTTTGTGGGTGATGTTGAGACGGCTCGCCTAGTGGGGTGTACCCGTTGTATCTACTGCGCCACTGTGACATGTGCAGGATCACAGTCTTCACGAATAAGATCGCATGTGTACAGTGGCACGGAGGTAACATCCGAAATATTGTGCTTAATCTCTAAGTTCAAAATCGCGCACAGACGTGCTAAGTCGCACGTGTTCAAGTGCGAACTTGAGTTCTTAACGTGCACACTTACAGCTCTTCACAAGCGCACGTGCAACTTTTACTATGCGCTTGCACAAGTTTTACCAATCAAATTGTCTTGAAAAATACAGGCCGGAGATCGAAGACGTTTATTAAGCAAATAATTTAAACTTCATCGGGCATCACACAATACCAGACTTAGACGTTTATTAAACACGTTTAAATTGCCTCTGCTGTACATCTAAATCCGGACGTTACTTTCAGGCAGATTTATACGCAGGGGCCATTTTCATCGAGCAGTCCCTTAACTGGAACATCTACCTCTCCATTCTAGTGCTTCTTGCCGTCGCTGCAGTATTCACAATAGCGGGTAAGTATGGGCCGGGATCTAGGAAAACGGGACTTAATGCATTTGCGTAGTGTTCAGTGCAGATATTAGGTGTTTTCCTTTACATAATAAAGTTGAGAGGATGTTATTGCACGGAGTTACTTGTTCATTGAAGGCGGCCTGACAGCGGTCATCTGGACTGATTTCATCCAGACCATCATCATGTTGATAGGAGCACTCGTCTTGGCAGTCATGGGTACGTAAATGTCCGATGGTTGTTGCCGTACCAACATTGTACAATATTTATATATCTGTTTCTCCATTCAACATGTTACCAAACTTAACATCGGTTTACGCCTGCATTGGCGCTTGTCCGGACTCGTTTTCACTACGCAACTTCTAAGTACGTGTTGTATTGTTAATAATGTAATCTTTGTTGTGACCAGACAATGAACGGTGAACACATCCAATTTTGGTATGCCCTAGGATAAGGCTACAAATTAATATCGAATTGTTAAATGATTTTTGGACCGCGCTCTGTGGAAAGGGGGTTTGATGCATGTGCGTAAAGTGTCGTTACATATTAGCAAGTGCAGTCCGCACAGGCTAAACAGGGACGACACTACCCGCTTTTAAGTTTATTTACGTTTTAAGAAAGACTTGACGAAAATCCAGGTAAGGCGGAAAGTTTCGTCCCTGATAAACCTGTACGGACTGCACAGGCTTATCTGGGACGACATACAACACACATGCATTAAACCCCTTTTTCACAGAACGCGGCCTATTTATAGTATTATACATTACGATAAGACTCTATTGAGCTTTCTCGTTTGTCAAAGGTCATCGTTATAAAGCATTATGAAATATCAATGCATGCAATTTCAGTTTCACCTTCATTATTAAGAACATTTGGTTTTGATTCAATATTAATGTTTCTCAAATTTCGCTCTCGCACTTCAAGTTTAATTTCGTATGTGTTTTCTTTATGATCTTGCTACACAAAACATCAACTATTAATGTTTTATTATTTTTATCATTTATGCATGAACGCTCAGAAATCTGACGCTAAGTACATTCTCTCAGGATGTCTGCTGCAAATATGGCATCTTTTTTATTGTAATTCCTTCCTCCCGCAATCCTACGCTTAAGCCTAGTGATATGCTACCTCGTCTGACCAACAGTGTTTCTTTAAAAATACAAGCATTTGTTTAAATTACAACATTATTTTAATAAGATGAACATCGCACGTAGAATTGTTATAATAGTTGTTTCCGACTGACTTCAGCGTTCATGGAGGTCGGTGGTATTGCCGGGATCAAAGCGAAGTACCCGGATGCTGTCTCCAACCACACGCGCCACAGCGAGGCGAACAGCACATGCGGGCGACCACGTGGGGACTACATGCACCTCTTCCGGGACCTTGGTGAGTAGCGCCGCGTTATGATCGGTTGTTTTATTGTGTTGTTAACTTCTATATAAGGAGTCCGTTTTTTGTGTGTTAATAACTAATATATACGACATTAGGTAAATAAGTTTCTGATACCATGTAAGATCTAAGGCATGTATTGCATTTTCTGTATTTAACACATTTTTATTGCATCTTATATCTTAAATAGGTATATATTTCCAGCTTACATTTCCTTCCTTTTACCAACTTTCATAGAAAATTAGAGGTTTAATATGAGTCCAAGTTGATAACCGATTCGCGTACTTTGGCATTATGTGGGACTGTGGTCTCTTGGTTATATGCTGTTCTAGGACTCTGGTTCGAATCTCGCTCAGACCACGGAAGTTGTGTGAGCAAAACATTAATCCTATGCTGGTTCCTCTCCATCCAGGATATAAAAGGGTACCTTTGAGGGAAATAAAGCGGTCGTGGTTGCATACTGTTTCTAGTGTAAACGGACGACTTATTTTTAAGTTATCGGGGGGGGGATAAATGTGAAAGTCCGCTGAAGCCGACTCTTGTTTATCAAATCAGACTATAAAAGACATGCCTTACTTATCCTTACCTTCATCTGTCTATTTCCAGTTACCGGAGACATACCCTGACCAGGCCTGGTGGGTATTACAATCAACTCCATATGGTACTGGTGTTCGGACCAGGTAGGGTGTCATTACAGCATCAACGGAATACTTGAACATTTTGCATGAATGATATATGTTGTAATGTAATTAATATGTGCAACCGCTGGTATTTGTCAAACTCGAATATTCCCTTAAATAGTGAAGGACAAAAGTTAATCCGTCTTTTTCAGACTTCATGGGGAATGTTCAGGTTAAATTGTTGTCATAAATTCGCATTAAACCCAGTTGGCCAAGTATGTGTGATTCTCAAATCTTTATTTAAATTAGCATTTATTACTTTATTTACCGAAATGCGTACTTTGTTATTTTCCTTTACATATCCAAAATTAGGGGCTATAATTTTGAGATGATATATTTCCGTGGTTACAGAGCAATTCTAGAAAAGCAACCTAGCAACCAAAATTTTGCAAAATAAAACATGTAATTCTTTCAAATCAAACTGTTGACATGAAAGCAATAAAAAGATAATCTTGATATGATTTAATTCACATTATTCTCTTTACTGATATAAACGATGAAGCAGCAATATTCTGTTTCATAATGATAATTTACCGAATTGTTGACCTATGACTAATTTAGTTCATAAGTAATTTACATCCAAATCACATTTTCTCAGACAAACGTGTACGTGTACACATTAAATATATGCAATATGAAAAGGAAAGGTAATAATACAGACTGTTGGTGAACTATTTTTTTATCCATTATCTCAGAAGGCTGTATTTTTAAGATGGCTGAAATAATCGGTAACACGGATATAGTTTTATTAAACTACAGGCAATACAAAACTCACATGTAGATACATTATTGAATCAGGAACAAAATGACACAACTGCTTGTTTGATATGCTAATTTGGTAAAAACCATTCGCCCTTTGGCACATATTCTACCTCATTCTCCTACCATTCAGGTAATAGTGCAGCGCGCCCTAGCGGGAAAGACGTACGACCACGCAAAGGCGGACACGATCCTGTGCGCGTACATCAAGATACTTCCGCTCTGTATGCTCGTACTTCCGGGCATGATTGCGCGCATCCTGTTTCCAGGCAAGTGTCGTAAAAAGAAGGTCCTGTCCGCATGCATAATTCAGTTGTAACACTAAGACTTAACATGATAAATATGCGTGAGATTGTTCTGCACTGTAAGTTTTACTTGATGTTTACCCACTCTCATAACCGCATTCGTATATCTTTCGAGATGAAAAAGTCTAAATCTACAAATACTGATTATGTCATTAATACAAAACGTGTGTAAATTGTATATAAAAGAGTATTATGTATATACGATAGATGTGTAATGGTATATTGAATCACAACCCATTTGTAACGTTTCCTTCAATGCCATAACTGTCAACATATCCCAATCGTTCCCCGGTGACAATACATAATTAAATAAAGTACTTGAGTTGCTCGCAACTCGATTGTAATTGAATTGTTGGTGTGTTTGATTGCTTGACATGCTATGTTTAGTTGGTCTTTGATATTTCAGAGACCGTGGGATGTACCGACTCGGAAATATGTAAAGAAGTGTGCGGCAGTCCAGGGGGCTGTTCCAACGTAGCATACCCCACCCTCGTCCAGGTATGCTGTTTCAATGTGACAACTCCCTCCATAGTAATAAAACCTCGCCGTTAAATAGGCGGTTATAATGTAATGCATCCCACCATCGCTATAAACGTTGTTTGCCTAATACGTTATTCTATCGTGACGTGTCCACCTTCGATACATATACTTTATGGAATGCAGTTCTACTGTAACGTATCCCATCCACAATATAAAGTTCGTTGTACATGACAGTCTGTTCAATTGTGGCATATCCAACACTAGTTATTATTGTTTTGACTTCAGTAGTTTTTTTTATTCTAAAGTGGCGTATCACTCCATCGATATACTCGACTTATCCATTTTATTTAGGTGAAATTAATAGGTAATAATTGTTAAAATGTCTTAAAACGACAGTTGGAATGAAAGAATATCTTAGTATTTCATAAATTGAATTGAAATTTGTTTGCATGTTATTATGTTTATATTTAGATCAATTGTGAACATAAATTAGTTTTGTTAATTACCAAAGTGTTCAATATCTTAATTTTGGGAGGGTCGCACAGGCTAATCATTGACAATACTTTCCGCTGGCTTTATTTTTCGTTTAAAGGACGTCTCGTTTAAGAGAGAATACTTTTAAGGCTGAAAGTGTCATCCGAGTTTTGCCTGAGCGAACGACACAGGCTAATCTGGGAAAAACTTTATGCAAATGAATCAAACCCAGTTTTCTTCAGAACGAGGCTAAAATCAGTAATTTTGTGCGTATCAAAACTAACGTTTGTGAAATATGCAGGTGTGCGCGGCATGATGCTCGCGGTGATGATGTCAGCGCTGATGTCATCGTTGACGTCAATATTCAACAGCAGCAGCACCATATTCGCCATGGACATCTGGACTCACATCCGGAAGAAGGCGTCCGAACTGGAACTTATGATTGTGGGAAGGTATGATTATGAAAAAACGATGTATGGAAACTCACCAGTATGACTTTTCCGCCGAACACTCCAAATAGTGCCTTGCTTCAGACTTACATTATTTATTTGAGTGCAGGATTGGATATATGCGTGTATTAAATCCATAGAGACCGTTGATGGAACACATACCTTTCGATTAACTTATTATTAGGGATGGGAACGAATACTTAAAAAGATTTTCGAATATTCGTTTGTCATTATTCGAATATATTCGAATATCCGATTTTTGACCCTTATATTAAAATGTCCGGAGCAACGTACTATTTCATATTGCCACTTATACCGCTATAAATCGTAGCATATGTGCAGCTTTAAAAAAAATGATAAAGTAATAATTTTAGAAAAAAGATTATTGAATATTATTTTCTTAAAAAAAAACAACCATGTTTATTTTATGATAAACAATAAATAACCCGAATATATGTGGATTGTCTTTATTTCTATGTTAAAACTAACCATACATTCAATTTATTATTTAATATCCAAATTATCCTAAGCCTGGGGTAGGAATTGGCGTAAAGGCCGCCGTATGTGGCGCAAAACCCTGTGATGACTCAGTGAGTTAGTTACTATTTGGACTTGCACGGAGCGTAAACGCGTATGTATGCCTTTACCAGCTTACAAATGATAACGGCCTATTTGTTGTGGATTATAAAAAATGCATAATCGCATCCCGCAGGGTGTCCAGATAGAACTACAGCCCCACTGGTGACAAGTGAACCCGATCCGGGAGGAAAAACTCAGGGGTGTTTGCGTCAATGTCCACAGTGAAACTGGTGCTGCGGCTTGCCCACTTAACACACACTCAGCCAAATCTGTTAATCCGGCGACGTTGTGCCGTAATGATTTTCCTGGGGAGGGAAGAGCGCCAATTTATTCGGTCGATTATGTCGACCCAGATTATCCGCTGTGTCTGCATAAGCTGTCCTCAAATACTTAATTTCTCTTTTGATATGATTTCGTACCTTTGTACATGGGTCGGTGCACAGGTCATTTCCGCCGAGGTGCAATACCAATACCTTTGGTGGTGTGAAGAGTAACACATTAGCTTCTATTGACCTTCGTAATGTGGACTATGTCAGGCCGCCAATGCCCCACCATGCGATGCTTGTGGGCAACCGCAGGTTCTCCATCCCTCGTTCTTTGGCCCTTGCTCCTGCCCGCTAAGGAATACTGTCCACAAGAACCCATACCACTGTCAATAGCAAATAACATTTAGAGTGTACAAAAACCAAAAGTCAATTGTTTTTAATTAGTGTATAGGATCTCACAGTGAAATTGAATACACAAATTACATGAGCATGTGTATCCGAATACAAGTCTGTTTAGGTGTGTTCATTATATTACTGTATATTCCTAATGATGTAGCCCGATTTAGCGGATATAGGTTATTACTGATATAGACCATCAGGATATTTACAATCGCAACATAAAATAAAGCATAAGCATACTACTTAACTATTGCCACTCGTAAGACGAGTTATAAGAGACTATGATACTAAATCAACATATGAAACATCATTCGCTTCCAGTAAAACGGTAGGAAGCTAACCCCTGAATTCAAATTACAGAAACGATAACGTGAACTACAGTGTAACCTCTCTGCGATTTATACCGGTTTTTATTACAGCTCGCTATGGGCGCCTCCATCTGGGATGAATAACTAATGACGTCACAGCTGTTAGCTGCTGTGCCCTAAATAAATCTTAAAGGTTATGGTCTAATGTACTTTTTGTATGTGTCTTATGTCCATCTCCCAAGTTTTGCGATGACTTCGGGAGGAACTCCTTTCCTTGACAGATCCGTTGCTCGCCCAATTCTAAAGCTATGTGTGTTAAAGAAAGCGTTACCTAATTCAGTGCGGCCGAGGCATTTTGCTAGTACCGCGTTAACTTGCTGTCTGGTAACTGGCAATCCCCCTGTATGGCAACATGCTGCAGAACCTACCGGTGACATTGCCAGATAGTCGCGCATTCTCTGGACAGGACATATTGATTCCTCCGATTTCGGAATTTTGAGTATGACCGCCGCGTTGTGTTGAAGCGTTTTTGACTTGGCGATGCGGATTGATATGGATGACTGGTCTAACGACAATTCAACGTCGTACGTTCTGAATTGGTTTTACATTTCCGGGCGTTTAGGCGATACCAACTCGCTTATTCGGAAAAGCCCAAAATAGGGTTGCTTTATTGCATACGTTTCGCAATTGCTGTATTATTTTGAAGACGATTTCGTATGTGATCGGGCGTCTTCTGTCCTTGTTTATACCCATTGATCGCGAATAGCCTTATATAACCTTGCTTAGCCTAAATTCTTCGGAAAACGATTTGTGGCTTTGTTGTTGCCAATAATTAATTCCTGCCAAGTAAGTTTTGACCATGCGTGTCGCTCAGCCTTTCTCAAAACAGTATGCTATGAACCATTAGATAACCTGTTCAGGTACTTGTGGCATTTGGGATATTTGGTAAAGCTTGCAAAATGCATTAAAGGCATTAACACCGGTTTCGTATGTTGCGCTTGTGTTCTGTGATATAGACTTTCGCATTAAGGGGATTGCTCTGTCTTGAAGATGTTCCAGAGGTACTCGGGTACTCTCTGTGGTTCCTCGTCTGCTTCCGGTGCCAATGTTCTAAATTTTGCCATCTGAAATCGAGATAGTGCGTCGCATATTATGTTTTTTGTACCTGAGACGTGGGATGCTCGGATTATAATATTAAATTTCAAACATTTGAATGTAAGGGGGCGCAACAGCGTCATAACTTTTTCCGATTTCGAAGACCATGAGTTAAGTACACCTACAACAGCGGCATTGTCGCAGTTGAACTGAATTCTTTTGTTTTGTAGCATATATCCCCAAATAGAGATTGAAACCAATATCGGGAAAAGCTCTAAGACCGTTATGTCGCTGGTATGTCCGTCTGTGTGCCAGTCTACTGGCCACTTAGCTGCGCACAAGTGCGACTCAAAATAAATACCGAAACCGAGCCCCACCCCCGCCGCGCTATCGGTGAAAATATTGACGTCTTCATTAGACAGCCAAAAATGATCGTGGAACATTGATATCCCGTTGCAAGTCCAGCTTAATACCACGCCGGATTCTAATACGATGGAAAGGTTTGGTTAAACTACATTTCGCATTAATGAGTCGACGGCAGAACGGTCTACCCGACAACAAAAGTTGAGTGAATAGATGAGCGACTGTATATCGCGAAATCTTGCTTTTTCTTTTGACAAAATGTGGCTGATCTTTTCCGTCAATTCTTGTATCTTTGTAATTGGTATGCGGACTTGCATTTTTGCGCTATCTAACTCTAAGCCTAAGAATGCTATCACCATCGTTTGACCTTCCGTTTTTTCAACTGCCACTGGGACTCCTAGTTCGACCATAACCTTGGAAAAGACGGACATCATATAACCGCACAGTGAGCGAGACTTATCGCCGCCAAAGAAATCATCAAGATAGTGGATTAGAAGTCCCGAGTTCACTCGGTAAACGACACAGTGTTCTAAAAAAGTACTGAAACGTTCGAAGGTAGCACAACTAATTGATGCACCGAAGGTAATGTTTTATCAAAATAGTTCGATCCGTTAAATTGGAACCCCAACATCTGAAAATCTTCATTCTTGATTGGTATTATCTTGAAAGCGTTTTTGATGTCCATTTTAAATAAGAAAAAAATTTTACCCAGAAGTTGTATTAACTCAACAGCTTTATCAAAACGTGTAAACTGGACCGATGTCATCGCTGGGTGTATATAATCATTAACGGATTCCCCTTCTGGGTAAGACAGGTAATGTGTCATGCGGTACTCCCCCGGGTCTTTTTTGGGAACTAGACCTATTGGCGATACTATGAATTCGCTGAACGGTGGTGACGAGAAAGGGCCCGCAACTTGCCCCTCCAACAGTTCTTTCGAAATTTTATCAGAAATTACCTCTGGGTGTTCGTAAGCCGATTTTAAATTTTTTGTGTCGCGTGTTTTTCGTGGCCCGTGATATTGAAGTAAAAATCCGTTTTAAAAACCATAAAAGAGAAACTGTGTCTCCGCATAATCATACCCTAAAAGAAATGTGTGTAAAGCGTCTAATTAAATCGGCGACGGAGCGATGTCTACAATGTTGTTGTTTTTTTGACAGTTATTGCGTGTATCGACTAAGATTGCCTCGGGTTTGTCCGAATTGACGCTGCCCGAACCTGTGTGCGTTTGGATTATTTCTACCACGAAAGGAAGCATCAAACCTTGGTGTGTTTGCGCGATGGGTGACTCCCGAGGTTTCTGCTACGCTTTGACAGCTTATTGCTGGATGGTTCTCCCGACAACGCGAGCAATTGTGGGAAAAACGGCAATTAACCAGGCGACAATGTACTCGCGTGAGGGGCGTACGAACGTTCCCGATGTGCGTGTGTTTCCGGGTTGTACAAACATGCAGCGCCACCAAAGGTCATTGTTAATTTCCGACCAGGGTGAGGGGGAGATTCCCTGACGGAGCCTAAACTGCTCGTCATAGGTGCGCCAAGCCGAACCACCCTGGCAATATGCGACCTCTCTTATGGTCCAAAAATACTTGAGCAATTCTTGTGTTTTTGTTCTGTTGTGATCGAAAGATAGGTATACCGACATGAAGATGATGAATGCGTCTGACCATTTCTCGATTGTACCGATGGTGTCTTTGCATTCTTTTGGCTGCGCCACGAGGCGGCCATCCGCCTAAACCGAGAGTATTGCCCCCGACAGGTAACTCTGGAATTCTACAGACCCTTTCAACAATAGTGCGAAATTAACATATTCGCCCCGCCCGATATGTTGTTTACACTGATCGGGGATGTGGGCCGCTATTTCATCCGAAACTGTCCGGATGTTTGGCATTGCCGCGTTCGCTGTTGTTGCGTCAAACGCGACGGGCATTGTTGACTGGGTCGGTCGCTGCAATTGAAACGTGAATACACAAACATGAAGGGGTTCGCTTGGAACAAGACCGGTGCTTAAAGCATTCGACACGATCTCGGCCTCTTTAAGTAGGATTCAAAGTCGATTAAATTAGCTTTATCCCCTTCGTTTAGTCGATTTCCATCGGGGCTTATCGACCTCGACCTTTTCTGTGACACTGCCTTACGTCGCGCACCTCTACCTCTCATTCTTGCTGGGATTAAATACGATTTTTAAAAGCTAAACAATGTTTGCCTGAATTGAATGTCGTTTAGACGGAAAAGGAAGTAGTCTCCTAGGAAATGTCACGCGTTCATATTCGGAGAACCTCGGCGTTAGCAACCTGTTAGCGTCCCTTGATACAAGGAAGTGAACCACCTTACCCGTTTTGTATTAAAACATAAATGGAAATTAATCCATATAGATATGAATAATTTGTTTTATTTTCATAAGATAAAAGACATTTCCGGAAAACACATTACCGTAATTCTAATTTATTTGAATACATGTATTTAATGTCAAACAGTAGCATATATTACTTAAATATTTTCTCTCGTACTTGTTTATTTGGGTCTCGATCTATGTAAACATTGCTATATGCCTGCGCTTAAAATGTCGTCAAAGATTAGAAAATGCACAGGATTCTCTGGGGCAACACTTGACGCATATGCATAAAATCATGTTTTCCCATTTCGATTATCATTTGTTATTTATTGTACTTTTAAAGAACGTGTGTTCTATGCTGTACTTGATTGTCCTCGTCGTGATAAGTATTATCTGGATCCCGGTCCTGCGACTGACTGGTACCGAGCTCTAAATGTAAAAACGGCCACCGGAAAAACTTTGCGAAACCGAAATTTCGCAAACTTAAGTACCCTTTTTCTTGAAGGTTTGCTTATTTGTGATAAAGTATAAGATAAAAGTCTAACTTGTGATTAATAATTGGTTATTTTTGCTTGTTAAATGCGTTTTCTTCACTATGAACTTTATTTGCAAAGTTGGGGTTCCCATGGGATTTTTGTAATATCCCATGGGATTTTTCATTATCCCATGGGAATTTTGGTTTCTCCCATGGGATTTTTCTCCAGCTTTTTTATGGGAGAAAAAATCCCATGGGATTTTCAAAAACATAAAACACGTTCGTTTGTGCTTAGTTATCGATTTTAAGCATTGTTAAAGCATTTGTGCTTATTTTCGTTCAATTTACTTTGATAGAAAAAAAATCCCATTTTTTTATGGGAAAAAAAAATCCCATGGGATTTTTTTCTGATTTTTAGAGATTTATTCATGTTACCTTCAGAAACACTACCTTTTAACAAATGATGAGCATTTCTCGCGATTTCAACGCGTTATATCGTGTTTTAAAATAATAAAAAAATCCCATGGGATTTTTTTTCCCATGGGATTTTTTTGTCCCATGGGATTTTTTTTCCCATGGGATTTTTTTTTCCAATGGGATTTTTTTTAAGGTATAAGTTTCTAAAAGCTATATAATAATAATAATTATAATAATAATAATAATAATAATAATAATAATAATAATAATAATAATAATAGTAATAATAATAATAATAATCGTGCTCAATATGATGAATTTGTACTTTTAAGCGACTAACATTTTTATTCGAGCCGATCGTCGAGTCCGAATGGTGAGTATAAGAGCAATTTACCAGTACAAATAAATCTCACTTGTGAACAGAACGCTACCGTACTATAAAATAATCTTGATAATAAGTCATATCATTTCTCGACAGAAAATGAAAACAGTATCCATATTGATGTCAGCAATGTCCCCTGCTATGATAAATATTGACAAAATGAAAAACCTTGACAATAATTCCGTGTCGAATACGCATTAGATTATAGCAATCAAATTCATATAAGCATTGATAAGATAATTTGCGAAAATGGGTCTTATGTCAAATACGGCAAGCGTAGCTCCATTCCATAATGTCCGGTATTAAGTCACGTCAAGTTTCGTGGTCGAATTATAGCATAATAATCATTTTCACATTACGCGAATCATATGAGTTTCCCTACATATATTGTGTTAAAATTTATGTTACACTAATGTGCGATGATGAAAAGGGGATTTCGGTAATTCTACATTCGCCCGCCTAGTACCGAAATCCCCATATTTACGCCTTAAAGGGTCAATAGGTCATCGGTATGAATGGTTTTTGACTTCACATGAATGTTAAGGTGCAAAAAAATGATATTAATTTTAATTATTAAGCACTCTTGACAGCATTAAGTTGCCTCTCAGTGGGGATTTCGGTAATTCTACACTAGAACTTAAACGCGCGCCGGTACCGAAATCCTGCTGTACAAACCTTCAAGTGTCAACAAAATTATTATAGTGTTTTTTTTCATTAGCAACCAGTGACATGTATTATCTCCCATTCGGTTACTTCTTTTGGAAAATAATTAGCGGGGATTTCGGTACTGCTACATTCGTACGCCCAGAGCCGAAATCACCCATGTTTACGCCAATCCCCCATATTACGCCTTAAAGGGTCTATATGTCATTATGTTTGGGTTTTGGCTTTGCATTAATGTTGATTTGTACACAATCATATTAGTGTTAATCATTTAAACACTCTTATCAGAATACTTTTTCCATTATTAAATAGTTTATTAATGTGAAAAATGTGAAAACGAATGTAAAAAAGGTAAAATGTACATTTAAAACGTTGGTTACACAAAAGTATATGTAAATATAACATGACATAGTAATAATAAGTCTTCAGAAAGTATTTTCCAAACAAATCTGATGAAACAAATGATATCGTACTACCTTATTTACAATATGCTATACACTTTTGCAATTTAGTTATCAATGTTTAATCAAAGCATAAATCAGGATAATATGTTGCCTCTTAGCGGGGATTTCGGTAATTCTTAACAAGCACATAAACCCGCGCCGGTACCGAAATCCCCGCTGTACAAACCTTCAAGTGTAAAAAAATACTGATTTAGGTTTAAATAAAGGGAACAATAGTATTTTTGGCCACCAAAAAGCACTTCCGCGTCAACAAAACGATTGAAATTATGTCAGAAACCCAGCTTTTCATTGTATATATTGCAATACACCATCGGCCGCCGAGAGCGGAATACTGCGCTTGGCCGCTAAACAATGTGGATTGCATCAAATTAAATGTCAATTTTCGATTTTATTACAAAAATAAACACTGCCTTTTTATAAATATGTCAAGCACGTACATTTAACAAAAAAATCGATATATCTTTATGTAATGTAGAAAAGTAAAGCGCTTTATATATAACAATGTTTTATAATGTCTCTCTGGTTGAGAAAAAAAACTAAACAAAACCATGTAGAACATATATGTTTTCATAATTAAAAAAAAAAATTTAATGATGCACGTGATGTTTTATAATTGATATAAGTTCACGTGTCATTGAACGAGTTAAGGGAGAGATGCGAATTAAATTACACATAATTAAAAAATGATACTATACTGTAAGCTTGATTTATAAATTGTGTTCCATCGCGCCAATATATTCATTGTTCCATGAAATTGTGTATAAAAGCAAAACGATTGAAATTATGTCAGAAATCCTGCTTTTCACATGAAATGATCTTTAACACTTTATTTATTCCAATCAGGTAATTAATAATAATAGGGGAAGTCTATACTGTGTATTAGAAACTTGTTGTGGTGATCCCTATCTTATCCGCTCAATACACATCCACCTGGCTACTGTACAGAAAAAATTAGATTTACTTCCAAAATAACTGATTTCATTAACTGCTAACTTGTTGTCTACATTTTAAATTAACAACGATAATGGATCAACATCACCGTTGCACAATTATTAAGTTCACAGTAATCTGTACTTTAAATAGATAGCCTAATTAAAGACGGTGCTAATAAAGAACAAAGCGTGAATGTGGATATTAAGAAATTAGATCCTTTTTTGCATGACACTGGCAGTATATCATTTTATCTTATATAAATAAGCCACATTTAAGACATGGATAAAATTAAAATAAGACACATTTGCATCTTTCATTTCTTGAAAAAAAAATAAGCACGCAGTCACATATAAATAAGATACATTGAAGACACAGAAAAAAATAAATAAGACACATTTGCATCTTTCACTAAATTTTCTTAAAAAAACATGTGAAACTGAAGAAAAACATTTATTACTGACACATTATTCTAAAGGTCGACTGACAACTTAAGTTCAAAGAGGGATTTACAATTAAATAAGATCCATTTTCGCATGATGCTGGTTGTAGAGCAAGCAATACATTTCTTACTGACACATTATTCTAAAAGTCGACAGGCAACATAAATTCAAAGAGGGAACCACAATTAAATAAGATCAATTTTCGCATGATACTGGTTGTATAGCAAGTAGTCACATATTAATTACAGCTTGCATTAGTTGCAATAATTTTGTTAAGTGCGCGTGCTTCTGAACGTTGCGTTAAGCGAGAGTGTTGTCATTTTGTTAGTATTATATTTTGGTATTATGTATGATTATTGCTTGTTTTGAATTTGAAATAAACGCTTTCTGGCAAATAAGCATCGTCTTAATTTTAATACAAATAATGAACATTTGACATACAAAATGTCCAATAACATACCGGCAATAACATTATATATATGTTAATTTCTGTGCATGTTTATACCGAAATTATAGCCGACATCGGCAGTTAGGGAAATTTAGTGACACACTTTAACACATCAAACATGCATGATAGTTCTTTTTTCATATGATATTCCCCTGGTTGCTTACCGGTGTATTGGTGCAGTTGATAACCCCGCCGGGACTACAGTAGGGTGCTAATACACACGTGTATCGTGTTCAATACAATCGTCTTAATTTTAATACAAATAATGAACATTTGACATACAAAATGTCCAATAACATATCGGCATTAACATTATATATATGTTAATTTCTTTGCATGTTTATACCGAAATTATAGCCGACATCGGCAGTTAGGGAAATTTTGTGACACACTTTAACAAATCAAACATGCATGATAGTTCTTTTTTCATATGATATTCCCATGGTTGCTTACCGGTGTATTGGTGCAGTTGATAACCCCGCCGGGACTACAGTAGGGTGCTAATACACACGTGTATCGTGTTCAATGCCCGATCCATGTTACAACGTGTAAGAACGGGAATTTCGGTAATTCTACCTTTTTAAGCTTGCGCACCTCTAATGGGCACATATCCAAATATAATTTAATTAATTATTTTCCTAATCAGCATCATTTCACTAAACTACATGCAAATTTGTAGGTAGCTTTCCATGCTTAAAAAAAAATAAACCGATTTTTTCAAAACCACCCTCACGCTCGGCTTTTGTCCAGTTTATTTTCACCCCTGGGGTATATAAAAGTTCCATAATTCATTCAAATTTCCAAATATGGGCATGCAATTGGTGTGTACAGATGCAGTAAAGGTGTTTAAAGTTTAAACAAGATGAAATAAGTATTCTTTTACAGACATTTATTTTTACAAATTTTAATCTATGGAATAGCGCCATGAAATGTAAGTGATTTCAGCCAAGTAAAAATTGGGTCGGTTAAAAACAAAGTGTCATAAAATTCAAAATAGTATCATTTAAGTTATATTTTAAATTAAGTTTTTATAGAAACACTATATACAGCAAAAATACCAAAAAATAGACAGATTTACCGTTTACTTTTTGAAATAAAAATAAAAATGCAACATGCATCATTCGTATTTTCAGCAGTAAATTAATCAATTTAGCCATAACGTTGTTTTAATTTTAAAATTGAAGGATGTGCATACAATTTTTAACATATTTAACAATAAACATAGCTTATGTGCTATATTAAATCAAATTACGTTAGAAAAGAAATAAAACGCGTCGCAAAAAGTATGCGATGTCGGCAGGAATCGAACCTGCGCGGGAAAATCCCAAAAGATTTCTATTTCATCGCCTTACCCACTCGGCCACGACAACTTTACATCTGTGTAACCTTAAATTAGATATATATAAGTAAACAGGTAAAAAGGCTCGCTCGATCTTTGAAGAAATCGCGAAATCGTATTTTTCAGATGATAATCGGATCAAAGTCAATATTTATAGTGAAAATAATGTAATCTAAATGAATAAGTTAAACATCAAAATTCGAAGTTTGAAAAAAATAAAATGCATCTCTCGGAAATAAGCGATCATTGAAGATCGGCAATGGCTTATGTATGAAGTGAAAGGACAGTTGAAAGTTTCCATTTTGCACGTTAATGATTCTGATAATATGGTGACAAAGGCAGCAGTCCTATGTAGTATTGTGTTTGACCGGAGAGTAGCGTGATCTGTGTCGGTGTTGGGCGCTCTGAGGGCGCAATCCGGCTACATAGGTACATAGAAACCTCTTGTGGCTATAGTCCATGGATCGGGTTCGGCAGACAGGGAACATGTAAATTTTTATATGTATGTTTTATATCTTAATTACCTAAACGTATATTTATCCTGGTTACTTATTTACTGAGGTATGAGTTAGTCGCAATGATTGTAGATACGTTGTACTATATTTAGTAAGTATTTGGAGGACGAGTGGCACGGGCACGCGCTTTATTATCACTTATGCAAGGAACGCGTTTTGTTTATATACGTATTTTTGATATTCCGATAGGCTTAAGGGAGGTAACTTATTCAAGTAAAACGCGATATTTTTTGCAATGCCTTTTTATAACTCTTGTTTAATAAATTACATACGAATATACAGCTAAATTTAAGATGATTTTTACCAGAAAAAAATTTCGGAGAAAGATATATTGAGATTTTGATATTCCATAGAATGCGAGTCTCCATATATATTTTCTATTGCAGGGGAGGTAATTAAAAATTTTTGAAGTCTCCGAATTGGTCTTTGTTGTATCTATTTACGTTTATTTTCAAGCTTATGGCGATTAAAAAATTAATTATTATTAGTATATGCTCACATGGATATTGGTACGGATATATCGTGTTCATATAACTGTTACTACATTCATTTCAATTCATTCATCATTCAGGTCGGGCTACACAAATCTCGTGAAGAGGCCAGTAGGACCTGTAAACAAACTCTCATACACACACTCTTCACTCATCGTGGCGCTCTCGCATGTCTGAGGCGATATATAAGATCGATGTCATATATAATACTGTATTCGCTGGTCTTTTCGGTTGATATGTTTGATTGCTTAGGACGCAATGAATATAGTGTATTTATATTTAATGAAGTGAGCTCATTGTTGTTTCTGGCGGTATTCAATTTCTGGTAATAGTTTCGCGATTAAAGACGTCGGTTCTCGGTTAGGTGTGGAATGTTCTTATTTGTTAATGTGCCAAGTGCTTAAAGGCGGTTTATCGCACTTTATTAGTCGGCGTTTCAAGAGAATGGGTAATAAATGCAAATCAGTAGGTGCTTAGAAGACTTAAGTACGGCAAGAACCACAACTCACTCTGCTAGGAACGATTACCACTGCCTGTCTGCAGCAGACGACAAATGATTCTGCTCTAGCAGTGAATGTATATACCAGCTTGTAAACGCCATTGGCCAGTCTAGTGTTTATCATTAAAATATGCACATATTGGCTGCTTTCATGGAAAACGAGGCTTAATGCACGTCAAATAAGATTAGCCTGTGCACAATGATAAGCATATGCAATGCGAACAAGCTAATCAAGGACGACAACAGCGAACAACTAAAGTGCCTTCAGCGCTTTGATTTATAATATACATTATGTCCTATGTTATATGGCGTATAGCTACTAATATATGTGTGTATAAAATATGTTAACCGTCTTTATTTTTTAAATAAATGAAATCATACTGAAACTCTACGAATTGAGGATTTACATGTTTTTATGAGCTGTCAAAGATTATTACAAACAACAATTATTATCTTTTTTAATGCAGACACTTTAAAAGACTGTGGGTGCGGACCCAGGATCCTGCGATAAATCAAACGGAAAGGTACTTTAGGTACTTAAGCTACGTTGAAGAAACTCGGACATTGTTGACGCCCTGTCTTCAATAAATACTGTTTTTGAGTGAGGTTAAACTTACAAATGTATTTGTTAGCCAATTGACGTGTATCGTGGTATTTTGAAATTATTTTTAAAATAACTGGGCTAAGCATTGGTTTCGGTAGAAAAGTACTGCAACAATTTCGCTAGATTTGAACACATTTTAACACTCCGCATTATGATATTTTGATTCAATTTTTCATATTTATACCAAGTGAGTTTTCATTTGACCGCCTTGCGGATACAGATCCATTAGCATGTGCTTGTGTATTATAATAACAATTAATGAGTTAATTTACTACTTACAGTATCGTTATTTTCATCAACATCATCGTTATCAACGTTATCATGATCATCATCATCAACATAATCATCATCTCATCATTATCATCATCATCATCATCATCATCATCATCATCATCATCATCATCATCATCATCATCATCATCATCATCATCATCATCATCATCATCATCATCATCATCATCATCATCATCATCATCATCATCATCATCATCATCGTCATCATCATCGTCATCATCATCGTCATCATCATCATCATCATCATCATCATCATCATCATCATCATCGTCATCATCATCATCATCATCATCATCATCATCATCATCATCATCATCATCATCATCATCATCATCATCATCGTCGTCGTCCTGCTCCTCCGCCTCCACCGCATCATCAGCAGCAGCATCGTCATCAGCAACAGCAGCAGCATTATCGTCACTATCACCAACAACATCGTTATGGTCGTCATCGTCGTGATCATCATCATCAGTGTCATCATCATCATCATCATCGTCATTGTTATCGTCGTTGTTCTCCTCCTCGTCGTCGTCATCGTCATCATCGTCGTCATCGTCATTCTCATCATGAACAATTTCAACAACCGTAAAACCTATCGCTCAGCTCATTTTTGCAGTGAATTCGGATGTTATATCAAATCTTTTTGATTAATAGAGTTTGCTGCTTAATGTATTAATAACTAAATAATAATGTTGATAATATTGAAAATAAATGGTTTCAATTTTATTTATCCGTTTAAGATGCAGTATTTGACCAAGTCAATTTGTCGCTAAAAGTAGTCATTACACATTCAATCCAAAAAGCGTTACGAGTTGCTATTGAAACTATAATCACATTCCGATAAAAATGGTGTCTGTATTAGGGCCTGTTTAATTTCTACGCTTAATTGCAATTCATAAAAATATTTTTAAGGGTACCGGTATATCTAGACACACTCTGTTATCCAAACAATCCTTGTGATCATAAACAAATAAACAATGAAATATAAATAAAATTAGATGATAAAAAATGGTATCTTCCTTTTTGCTGTTGCTAGTTATCAACAGAGTAGCAAAACTTTTAAATATAAATTATATTCAATTCATAGCACGCTTAAAGATTTGAAGTTTATCTAAATCTATAAGCACAAACATATTTATGTTTGTTAATACAAAGCTGTAGCAGTTTTCTGAATGCGCTTGAAAAGATGTGATTGTTGTTGTTGCATTAATAGTATCATTAGTTTGTATTTCCAGATTAGGTATTCCACCATACATTTTGTTTTTAATCAGATGTCTTATAATTGGCATTGCAATATTTCAATAACGAGTAATCAACACAATTGACTTTATGTATTTTTAATTGTTTATCCATATTATCATTAACACTTGAGGGAAAAATAAGCTGTGTCATTTTTTATTTTTTATTTTACTTATGGTTCAGACAACTCTGCTTTTACTATATGCCGTAATAATTATAAGTTTCCGTTCACTTAAAGATATTGTTTTTCGTGTTGGAAAATTTAAATACGAAAAATATTTAGAGACAAGTGTGTTATGCTTGTTTGTCAATTATTTAATTGAAGTAGAAATAATACATCAGTGTACATACTTTTATTGTGTTGTTCCCTTCGTTCTTTACTTTAAAAATGCAACTTAACAGCTTTGCAATCAACTGAAATAATATATAAAAAGTAAAAACAATAAACGTTTGGCTTTCTTAATACGATATCATTTCAAACGCTGTTGGAAGGAACCATTGCTTATTAGAGGTTTACAAGGTAACTTACCCAAGTACGCAAATGTAATGGTCGATTGCCCTTAGGCATGATTCTGTTTTATTACTTTAATCCGGTTGTAAAAATGCATGACCGAAGGGTCATCAGATAAGCAAAAACAGGGTCAAAATCTGATAAAATAGCGCTGTTTAACTGACTGTACGAAAATCCGTATGTCCGAAAATTTAGAATCATGAAAACATAAATATTTTGGCTTAAAAAGGAAATGTAAGAAAATTTAGAATGTAAGAGAAAATACGGTGGTTTTATGGTGTTTAAATCGATTAGAAATAGCAAAACCTAAAGACATTATCTCAAGTGTGATTTTCAAAAGATTTTATATGAATGTACACACACGGTAAAACTAGTCTATTAAAATGAAATACCTTCGTTCTCATGTTTTTAATATTTATTAAACATAGGTATTTGTGAACACTTGTTGTTATATAATATTGAAATGTACACGCATACTGAACATAAAATCATTAGCATAACGGCTAAGTTGGTTTTTACTAAGATTGCAATAGTGTTTATTTTATTATTATGAATCTTATGAGGATAATTTTGAAAGTATGACACAGAGTATCTGAAGAAGATATATACATAATCACATATGTTGTTGTTGTTGTGGTTATTGTTTCAATATTTTTATGAGTATCATACATTCAATGACGAATAGCTATTAATTTGTCATACAAACACCATAATTATTATTGGATTGCGGAGATTAAACAAATCGATTCCCTAGTAACTGATATAACTGATACATTTTTTGAGCGACAATGTGAAACTAAATCTAGTATTATTTAAATTTGATTATTTTAATTGCAGACTTTTTTTATTAACCCCAATTATTGTGTACGCAACGTTTCTTTATTTAAATCGCTGAGTACGAAGCATCAAGATATTTTTTAATTAATTGACAGTGATCTTTAATGTATGTCATAATATAAATTGAAATCAATCTTAATTAAAGCTTGAGCGGTTGGTTTGTAATAAGTTTTGTAAATGTTGCTGTAGGATATGTATGCACAATAAATACTAACGCTCTGGCATATTGTGATGGTGATATGATTATATATTGCACAATGAATATGTGATGATGTTCTTGTGATAATATTGAGGCTATAATTAGTTTTTGAATTAAGCTAGCTAATTTCAAATAAGATACAAACACATCCCAATCCTAAAATTATCAGTAAGTTATAGTATTGTTTGCCTCTAGGCGCATAATTAATTGAAGGCATAGTTTATCTGTTAATCCTCGCCCCATGTGGTGTCCCAGTGGGTACACTGATATTAATACACGATGTATTGGTCCACAATTAAATCTCTTATAAAAACATGTCTCTCAGGTGGCTGTGTAGATACAACAAATACTACTACAACGGAGACTAAGATAACACATGTTACAATTAATTTGTCGTCCTTGCGTTCTTCTTTTACGACAAACACTTCTAAAACAAAACAGCAAAAAGCCGCTACTGCTACTGCTTCGGCTACTCTTACTGCTACTGCTACTGCTACTGCTGCCGCTGCCGCTGCCACTGCCACTGCCGCTGCCACTGCCGCTGCCACTGCCGCTGCCACTGCCACTGCCACTGCCACTGCCACTGCCGCTGCCACTGCCGCTGCCAGTGCTGCTGCTGCTGCTGCTACTGATAGTGCTACTGCTACTGCCACTGCTACTGCCACTGCTACTGCCACTGCTACTGCCACTGCTACTGCCACTGCTACTGCCACTGCTACTGCCACTGCTACTGCCACTGCTACTGCCACTGCTACTGCCACTGCTACTGCCACTGCCGCTGCCACTGCCGCTGCTGCTGTTGCTTCTGATAGTGCTACTGCTACTGCTGCTGCTGCTGCTTCTGCTGCTGTTGCTGCTGCTACTGTTACTGCTACTGATACGGCTACTGATACTGCTACTGCTACTGCTACTGCTAGTGCTACTGCTACTGCTACTGATTCTGCTACTGCTACTGCTGCTGCTGCTACTGCTGCTGCTGCTGCTACTGCTACTATTGATTATAATTCTCCTTCTACTTCTCTTTCTAATATTGCTAGCGATGCTTCATAATTTATTTTTAAATGTATCATTTTGTTAAAACAGGAAAGAACTGTTATATATATTTTCTTAAAGGGATCTTTTCACGCTTTGGTAAATTGACAAAATTGAAAAAAGTTGTTTCAGATTCGTAAGTTTTCGATTTAGTTATGATATGTGTGAGGAAACAGTAATACTGAACATTAACCATGCTCTAATATAGCCATTATATGCATCTTTTGACGATTTTAAAACCTAAAAATTATAAAGCGTTGCAACGCGAAACGATTGAATAATTTGGAGAGTTCTGTTTTTGTCGTTAAATTTTGTGAAACTACGAAGATTGCTTTTATAAGGTATAAAATACGTCGAGAATGTGTACTCGGCGGAATAGCTCAGTAGGCTTAAGCGTTTATACTACAGGACTCTGCCAGGACCCCAGGGGTCACTGGTTCGAACCCTGCTCCGGGCAATGTACATTTCCTTTTTTTTATTTTTTTTCTTGATTTTTTACTGGAGCTTTTATGATCCAATGTTTACATTTATCAATATAAAGCATTTAATGAATAAGTAAAAAAAAAGCCAAAATCTGTGAAAAGGCCCCTTTAAAGGTATAAAGAATCTAAACTTTTCTGCGATTAAAGTTTTATTTAACTGGATTAGTATAGGCCACATAACAGACGCTATTGTACTGATTTGTACTAAAGAACATTTTGTCATAATCAACAGTTTTAACATATCGCAGTTTCCTTGGAAGTTGACCTTTGATTGGAGTTATGTATAAAACATTAACAAGGTATTTGTTGACAGTTTGTCCTGTCACAATTATATATTAGTTGAGCCAAACGTGTGATAAAGATCCCTTTTGGGGTGGCGATAAATACTATTTATATTGTTCAACAGTGGGAGACTGAGAAAACATATGTTACAATTAATTTGTCTTCTTTGCCTGCTTCTTCTTTATATATTTTTCTTGCTAATCGTTTTAGTTTATTTTTAGTTAAGTATGTATATCATTTTACATTTTTTGATAGATATTTATTTGGATAGTAATAGTATGTTTTATTTGACTTGACATCATTGAACCGGTTTATTCATTGATAAGATCGGGATCTCCACAGGTGTTTAATCTCGATTGTTAGGTGGGGAGAAGGGTCCGAATGATAATGTTGTCGTCGGCTTACGAATCACATTTCACAAGTTTTAGACAAATATGCATACGTTATAAACCTAATTTAAGTATTACATAGATAATAACTTATCTTTATTTTGATGAACTACGTTTAAGGTATAAAACTATAATTATCTATGTGTTGTGTGCCGCATACATACCATCTTGCTTTTTTAAATTTGATCACAACGGTCCGAAGTCATAAACATTCATTATGCATGGTTGCTAAAGCACAGTGTATACTAACTAACCTATGTTTATTGTTGTTTGCTAGGGTTATTATTATTATGTTTATTTTTTTTTATTTTGGGGGGGGGGGTGGGAGGGCTTTTATTGAAGATTTCAACTAGTCCTTCAATTAACGAAAAAAAAAAATTGGTATAGGAAATATAAAAGAGTAATAGACAGCTTCATTCATGCTGTTCTATTATGGTGTTTTAACGCATATAATGATGTATGGTTGATGAAGCACATTGTATGCTACCAATGTTTATTGTTGTTTGATGATGATGTTAAGTTGGTGTTGCTGTTGTTGTTAATGATGATGAGGAGGAGGAGGAGGAAGAAGAAGAAGAAGAAGAAGAAGAAGAAGAAGAAGAAGATGATGATGATGATGATGATGATGATGATGATGGTGGTGGTGGTAGTAGTGACGACGACGACGATGATGATGATTTTGATTATGATAATGAGATTTGAATTAAATTAATGTGCAAAGATTTTTCTTTTTAGCGGCCAAATGCAGATATCTGCGCTCGGCCGCTGTAAGGGTTATGTAATATTTGCAATCTACATAGGAGTCAATAGCAGATACCAAGCACCATATGCTTATGAGAAACAAAAGCAAAATATTGGCAATCGCTGAAATCTCGAATATGACTTAATCATTTTATTAAATGAAAACCGGTAACTATTTTAAACGGTTATTATATTGCAACAACTTAGCGGTGTTTATCCAAAAGACCATTGTTATAAATACAGGGACGTCAATAGGCCAAACTATTCAGGAAATATGATTTGAGTCGTCAAGGATAGATTTTGAGATCAATGTACGTCCGATGAGATTTAAAGGGAGTTGGAGGCGTAGGGACAGATTCGTTCGAGTACGCGATCATTTGAGGATAAATTATGTTGAAGCTTTATCGGAATTCCGGAAATTTGCGATCGGTACCGATTTTTCCCGGTTCTTTTTTATTGATTCTGATAAGTTAGCGGCCGGCACGGACATGAATATTAACTGACGAAAACCTCTTCGCTACTTTCCGAAAATCTTCGACATGTTGCAAATATCCGTAATATTCCGCATTGTACTCACCAGAAATTGCAACTAGAAAGACTACAATAAATCAATTAGCTACGGCTCGGGCGGGGATTTACCTTTTATCCCTGTAAGGGACCTAATGCCCCAGACTACCGGCTATTTTTTCCGGAATTCGAACTTGATACACTTGATATCCCTGAATTAAATATTTATATCCGCAGTTTTGATCTCTAGAGTGCTGACTGTTAGTATTGTATTTGACTGGAATGACTGTCGATTATGTGTTTTTAAGATTAAAACAAGCTTACGAAGAACTTTGTGTTTGCTTTTTTGTACGCTTTCTTTTTAAAAATGTATTGTCCGCCACGGACGCAACAATTGACCAAATGCACCAGATTGTGGTCTCTTTAAAGTGCTATGTTTTTACTGCCGTGATATCTTTAACAAACTACACATTATTGATCGTGGACGTTTTATACTCTTATTGAATTTGTTTCCCCAAAATATGCTCTTCTATTAGTAGATGTTTAGGTGACGATGTTCTAATTATAGATCTTACACGGCCAAGAAACACTAGATAGGTCTTTGCAAAGAGAGCTGTTGGATATCGTGAATGCGTTCAATGTGGCCTGTTTATTTCAGAAAGCTATGTGCAATGTTTTATGGGGATTTCTATCAAATTGCCAATTGCAAAATTTGATTTAGTTCATTCGGACCTACAAGCGGGAAAATTCTTCATTAAAATTCAATGGGCTTTTAAGAAGTTCGTTGAAAGGCCAAATTTGACGTTAAACAGCAACGCCGAAAAAATTGCTACTCAGTCTTATTTATCACTTTTTTTGTAAGATTTACCAGTAGACGTTCTTCAGTGAAATTAAGCAAACACACAGTGCCGACAAATATGGAAGGGTATTTAGGTAAAAATTACATCCTTCTTTGTGACTGTGTCATGATTCTTGATGGTACTTTCAATAAGTATGTAGACACCTTTTCATGCTTGATGACACTTACATCTTGCCTGATGTCCAATGTCTATTTACATTCTGCTTAATGGTATCATGCATGTGTACAGATGCAACATACTTGTTCGTTAATTGCATGCTGCATATGTGTATGTTGGTTTGTGCAGAGAGACTTGTGCAATAGGCGCAGTGCATAATGAAATCAAATATTAATGCGTTTAATAAATTAACGCGATGGTAAGATGTGAGTTTCACCCAAGCACAAAGCAACATACTATCATGCATGATACAATGATGTTTATTGACAGTCATTCCGAAATGCTACGGAGGACTACGGAAATTTACGGCGTATAACGGAAATTTTATGTTATAGGAGAAGTTGCGCACCTTTGTAAGAAAATTCACCAGTATGACTTTTCCGCCGAATACTCCAAATAGTGCCTTGCTTCAGACTTACATTATTTATTTGAGTGCAAGATTGGATATATGCGTGTATTAAATCCATATAGACCGTTGCTGGAACACATACATTTCGATTGGCTTATTATTAGGGATGGGAACGAATACTGAAAATGATATTCGAATATTCGTTTGTCAATATTCGAATATATTCGAATATTCGATTTTTTGAACCTTATATTTAAATGTCCGGAGCAACGTACTATTTCATATTGCCACTTAAACCACTATAAATCGAATCGTATGTGCAGCTTTGAAAAACTTGATGAAGTAATAATTAAAAAAAAAATATATTGAATATTATTATCTTCTTTAAAAAAAAATGTTTATTTTCATAAGATAAAAGACATTTCCGGAAAACACATTACCGTAATTCTAATTCATTTGAATCAATCTAATTGATGTCAAACAGTAGCATATATTACTTAAACATTTTCGCTCGTATTTGTTTATTTGAGTCTCGATCTAGGTAAACATTGCTATATGCCTGCGGTTAAAATGTCGTCAAAGATTAGAAAATGCACAGGATTATATGGGCGACACTAGACGCATATGCATAAAATCATGTTTTCCCATTTCGATTATCATTTGTTATTTATTGTACTTTTACAGAACGTGTGTTCTAGGGTGTTCTTGATTGTCCTCGTCGTGATAAGTATTATCTGGATCCCGGTCCTGCGACTGATTGGTACCGAGCTCTATATGTATAACCATATAATGCTGTTCTAGGATGTTCGTGATTGTCTACGTGGACATTAATGACCAGATAGTATCAAGATCGTACTGCGTTGACATTGATGGCTGTATTTGGTCAACACCATACCACGTGGATATTAATGGCTAGATAGTATCAAGATCGTACAACGTCGTCATTGATGACTGTCTTTGGTCAACACCATACCACGTGGACATAAATGACCAGACAGTATCAAGATCGTACTGCGTGGTCAATGATGGTTGTATTTGGTCAACACCACACCACGCGGACATAAATGACCAGATAGTATCAAGATCTTACTGCGTGGTCATTGATGGCTGCATTTGGTCAACACCATACCACGTGGACATTAATGACCAGATAGTATCAAGATCGTGCTGCGTTGCCATTGATTACTATATGGTATAAAAGCCGTACTGCTTGGGCATTGCTGACAATATTGTGTTAACACAGTTCTACGTGGAAACGGCTTAGCATACTTTGTTGACATTTTGACTGCAGTACGCGGACATGTACGACTGTCTGGTGAAAAATCCGTGAACATTGGTGACTACCTTGTATAAACATCGCACAACTTGGATATTGATGACTATATTGTACAAACACCATACTGCGTTGACATAAATGACTAGACTGTATACACACCGTACTGCGTTGATATTGATGACTACATTGTACAAACACCGCACTGCGTTGATATTGATGACTACATTGTATAAGCACCGCACAACGTGGGCATTGATGACTATTTTGTATAAACATCGTTCTACGTGGATAATGATGACTAGATTGTATATACACCTTACTGCGTGGATATTGATGACTAGATTGTATAAACATCGTACTGCGTTGATATTGATGACTACATTGTATATAAACACCGCACAACGTGGGCATTGATGACTATATTGGATAAACATCTCTCTACGTGGATAATGATGACTAGATTGTATATACACCTTACTGCGTGGATATTGATGACTAGATTATATAAATATCGTACTGCATGAGTATTGATGACAGTAGCGGATCCGTGGTCTAGTGGTAACACACTGGCTTCACAATCAAGAGATCGCTGGTTCGATCCCCCGCTGCACTTAACCTACTAACTCGTCTTTCGCAAGAGACGTTAAACCGATGTGCAGTGTACTAGGTGCTATACACCGGGCACTAAAAGACCCAGGGTAACCTCGTGAACGGGGTGTCTCCAGTATCTTGCAATATCGCCCGTAACCAATTATTCAATTTTCTGGGGGCGATGGCCATATGGGAGACAATCCCGGTGCACTCGATAAAAAACAAAAACAACAATATTGATGACTAGATTGTATAAACATCGCACAGCATGGGTATTGATGACTAGATTGTGTTAACATCGTAATACGTGAATAATGATGACTAGATTGCATACTGAGTGTACAGCTTGAACTACCTGGCAGTTAACTTACTAGAATGAACTTACACCGTGTTACGAGGATATCGATGTTCATAAATACGTAATCGATATTTCCAACGCGCTTGGTATTCACTAGCGTGATATTGAACATTCACATGCGCACACAAAATGACGTACATGTGTTTACTACGAATGAGAAACGTTTCCTAGAGGACGTTCACATTTCAATGTTTTTTTAGTATGTTTAGAAATATAAAACACAGTATCCACATATAGGTAACCTTTCGTGTTCATCTTACATACTTTGATCGACATATTACATATTGTATAGACAAAAACGTTGCGTATATTTTACTTTGGCCATTAAATGATCGTTTTGTCATCCGCAATAATTGTGAAACGTTCTTTTATGTGCATTGGAATTATTCAATAAATTAGTATTGAATTGTTTTATCTGATCTCACACAACGTGTTGTGTTTATAAATATCAACATTTCATAGTAACTTATTGTGTATAAGTAGCCGTCTTAGTACGCGTACGAGGTCAATGATTCGTATATAATTCTGTTCATGAAACTTATATTGTATTCCTTTTTTTTTATTTTATGCATGAACAATACTTTCTTAAACACAGCTGCTCAAGTATGATTGATTATTACTGTTATTCTGTTGATTACCTCCGACAAAAAAGGAAGTTCTGACCAAGTTTTATGAAATGATACTGGACGTCTGTCAGTCTATAAGTAAACCTGTCTGTCCGTCTTTACGTTCATCCGTATGTCCGTCGATCTAATATCTGTCTTTAGAACGATATATGTCTGGCGAATGTCTCAAGTCAATTTTTTTTTAATTGGTTCATATGATATGAAGCTGTGCACGCGCGATATCTGTCGTCGTGCGCATAAAATTTCCTAAGCTATGCCGCCCTCTTTATTATTCAACTTAGAATGTAACATTATTCTAACAGTACACTTTTATTATGAAAGTTTTATATCAATTCACACAGAACAAGTTTTTAAGTAAATGCTTTGCAGCAGTGAAGTATAGGTCTCTAAGACCTTTGGTTAATTAATACCCCTAAGGTCAGAATTGACCACGTCCAATCGTCCAGTTTTTATTTGTTACAACTTTCTGCATGTTGCTACACGCGGCGTTGAGGTGTTTGGGTCAATCAGTACTTTCAAAAGCCCTTTTTATCTCTGGTCACAATGTCACGGTAAACTGATTTATATGTTTGTTCCTTGCCCATTTTCTTTGTAAGTGTACATACATTCAACCAGATGCAATTGTATTCCTTTCTTTACACGAGGTGAATGTACTTTTCAGACAGTTTCTAGAATTGTCCTTACTAGCTAAAATGTCGTCCGTTATTAACATGTACGCATATGCATTAATCAATCTAAAAATAGTTGTTCTTTTAGTTCAGATTGTTGTTCTTTACATGGTATTATATACTATTATGTAAACACTAACGGCCATAAAACTTAATACTGTTATGTACAGTTTTAATTTTTTCTTTGCGTTTAAATATTGACCGTTCTTTTTTAAAGATTGATACACTTTATAATTTATAACATCAACACGAAATACACTAGTTTGCTTTTATGTTTTAAATATTATTTAGCTCTCCTTTACATATATTCGCTTAAATATAAGCATAGACTGTTAGCCAAGTTTGCATGTGACATTTGCTCAAAATTAATACACGTGCAAGATTTAAGAAGTTGTTATTGATTTATTGGTCACTAAACAACTGTTTTGAGCTCTTATATTCAACCAAAATGGTTTTATTCCGAGGTTATTAGTCACGCATTCAAATCACAATGAGTTGTCAATGACTGATACAGAACAAACAATATGTTGGTTCTAACATGATTTGTGAAAGATATACTTTATTGTTATAATGTTCAGAACCACTGTTTTTTCACTTTTAAATTATTTTACAACGGAAATAAATTTCTTGGGTAACTCAATATGTACCGTCTTAGAATACTCGCTCAACTGTGAAAACTACATATAGCTGTGCCATTTAAACGATGTTATGTAACATGTTTATTACCAAGATGTGTCACCGATGTATTCGTGACACCTTCCCTCAAATTGTAAATACATCTAAAATACAACTGACGAATACAACCTACAAACGAATTATTGTCTAGTTACACAGTGCACATGTCATTATCAAGATAAGGACAGATGCAAACATTCATTGAAATATATGAGCCTCACTCTGGAAAAATGTGGGTAAAAGACGATCGAAGACCGACAGCAAATAATTGAAACAACAGGACCGCAGTTGCAACATCAGGTCCAGTGGGTACGTAAAGTAGCCCGATCAGAACGAATGGCATCACGTTCTCTAGGTCAGTCATATGAAACCATATGTTTATAAGTTTTGAAGGCAAGGTTTTACTGTATTAGCTACAGATTTACTCAATTTTATAGTAAGACATTTAACAAAGAAACTGTCCTCCAATTTTTAATATAATGCATATGTTTATCATTTTGTAGCAAAAGTATTAATAAACTTTGTGTTTGAAGTTCGGTTAAATTTCCTGTTTTAAAGGAATTATTTATCATATTTATTAAGAGCTGTTTTATGTCGGTCCAAACATGTTTATTTAATTATGTTGTTATTCCATCCGAGCCAGAACTTTTGTCGTGATGTCGTCATTATTTGGCGCATACATGTTGTTATTGTGAACTAATATTATTTAAATGTGAAGACTTCCCACTATAATTTGATAATGTTGGATAGTACGTTTTTCACTTTTTATGTTACAACAAATTCCTACTCGTAAACGGTTGGTACTTTGGCCATTTAAAAACGTACCTCAAGTCCAATCTTTAGCCCAAGCCGAATCGCATTCCTTGGTATCATAATGATGATCTTGCATTGCTTGGTATCATAATGATGATCTTGCATTGCTTGGTATCATTATGATGATCTTGCATTGCTTGGTATCATTATGATGATCTTGCATTGCTTGGTATCATAATAATGATCTTGCATTGCTTGGTATCATAATGATGATCTTGCATTGCTTGGTATCATTATGATGATCTTGCAGCAGTGCTATGTTGACCGATTTTGGTTTTATATCAGTTATAACATTTTCATGTTTATTTGTGCAATTAAGACCTTTGACATTAAATCTGCATATATTTAGATTTGTCATGTTTTCCAGTGAAATGAACGGATGAATTTATCAGCGTTTGAGCGATACGTTATCCCAATTTAACAGAAAGTGCTTTCTTTAATAAAATAACTGAACAATATGTGGGCCAGTCTGCATTTTTGAAAGATAAATACATAATCAAGTGTAGCATTCTTATTGTCGAAAAAGTGGAGTATTTTTTGAGAAGTGATGCGGTTAGGCGTAGACAAAATTTATATAAGCAATATTATTTACGTAATGTTTAACAAAAATGCATGTATTTACATGGTATGATAATAAAGGAAAATGTACAATAATGTCCAGAGCGCTTATATACAAAGCTGTCCAACAAAAAACGTACATCACGATAATTATAATCTTGTATCACGTTTTCTTAGACATACTGTGAAACCATTATTAATCGTCAGGTATTAATTTTCGTGTATATCGTCAGTCGACCCATTGACGAATTCAAGATCTTACCGAACAATAATGTTCCATATTTGAATAAAATTAAGACTGAGTAACCAAAGGCATGAGACACAAAAATCCAACGTAATCGACGCATACATACTCCGTCTGTTTCATAATCAAGATAAATCCGGTTTTGACACAAAAGGGGTGTAGATTACACAGTGTTCTTAACTGACTGCGTTGACTTCGTTTAGATAGAATAGTAATGATTAGCGCTAATTGTTAACAATTTTATTACTAATTGTGTGTATGGTGTTTGTCAGTAGTGTTGCAGATTATACAGCCTCCACGCAGCGGATCCGGATCAAAGACAATAAACGAAATTAAAAGATGCTGATGTGTGATCAACACCTGACTGATATACATTCTCCGCAATTATTACAAATTACAAATTAATACTGAACATATTGATTACAATACAGGTGTGAAAATAGCTTGTGGTTCGCTTATGGGCTATTGATCTTTTTAATCATTGACAGCTTTTACAAGTTTTCCGATACATGTTTTAAATCAGTGTTATTTGTAGCAATTTAAGACGTAACAGGTAAAGAGATATTAGAGATCATGACAATTGGTTCCATCAGAGACTTCCGGTCTTTTTTTCTAGCAGAGTAAAAAAATAGCAAAAACAACGAAAACAATGTTATAAACATTTAATAATGGTATGTTAATGGGTACACGTGTAAGTTCAAGCATTTCACAAACACGGAACATCAAAACTCGGACGCTCGATCACAATTTCTGACCAGAAACGATTTAAATGTGTTGGAAAATGAGACTTTCAGCCAAAATGACGTGCTCGGGTAAACACGGGCAGCAGTAACAGTGAGTACGAACGGTCTCAAGCATTGTCGGACTACGAGAGTCTCTCACTTGATGCTAAGCTGTCTATGCTGTTCCAGGAAATGAAAGGCATATCTCATAAAGTTGACAGTTGTCTGAACTTACAAAATAAAGTAAACACTATGGAAACAACAATGTCTGACCATGATCGGCAAATTAAGCTGCTAGAGTACAAGTAAATAGATCTAGATGCTAGGTGTCGCCGAAATAACCTTCTAATAAGTGGTATCCCAGAGGACAGGGATGAAAATTGTCTCCATAAAATATCAACTTTCTTGAGAGAGAAGCTTGAGATCGACCCCTGTCCTCCTATCCCCCGAATACACAGGCTGGGGAAATTCCGGCACGGCTCCACAAGACCAATCATTATATACTGTCTGGATTTCCGTGATACTGAGCACATCCTCTCGAATGCTAACAAGCTCCGTGGAACACTTTTTCACATAAATCATAGAGATTATCCACGCGAGATTGTTGGTGCCCGCAAGCAATTATGGCCACAGTTCAAGCGCCTACGCCAAGAATATCCAAAAAGCAAGACCAGCATAATATATCAAGCCAAAATCATTCAAGATGGTCGCGTTGTCGCTGATGCCTTTCCAACTGGGCTACGATCATGCAAGGCAGCCGTGTTACAAAGCGCAACAATTGTTTCACAAACACACAGTATGCTCCAGCTAGAAATGTAAACAGATCCCACACACAGCCAGCCATGTCACAGGCTCCTCGTGCCCATTCTAAAGACTCGATCAAGGCTGTATCGCAGGAGCGTAGCTAGCGCGATGCTTCCCCTGTGCTTGAGCGCAGGACTCCGCGAAAGCAACAATCGCCATCGCCTTCCCGGAGGAGGAATCCTCGTCAACACGGACCTAGCAGGGACCACCTAAACTGCCATTCGGAAACGACCCAACACGCACCCCGCAGGGATCCCCCAAACCGCCAATCGGAAACGGCCCAACACACACCTCGCAGGGATTCCCCAAACCGCCAGTCGGAAACGGCCCAACAGCTTGGCTCATCGCAGCCTCAACCACCGATACAGCGCCCATGGGACGCATCTGGATCCAGGAACACACCTAACCGGCGCGGAGCTCACTAGGATCCCGGGGGAAGACACTGTCACGGCAGTGTCCGACAAATACTTTGCCCGGAGCCCGGGGTCTACCGAAATTATTCATCGGGCTACTGAAATTTTCCAGCTGACGCCCGCCGGGCTACTATAAATCTATAAAGAGCGGTAGCCCTTTTTATTGACAGACATACGTAGAATAAACACGCTGACAATGTGTTTCTACACTATTTATTGCTTATAATCCGATAACAAAGTGCAATCAATTAACTAACCAGTCACCGATCACTTGCGGTAATGTCGTAAACAGTAACAGTGTATTTTAATCATCCAATCAGAATCAACATTTGTCGTCTGCTAATAATTCAATGAAAGCGGATTGGATAGTTGGCGCACATGATGCAACATCATTTCGCAGTTTGGAATTCTTTGTTAACCGCAACAATGAGTAAAAGCGACAACGTTTTTGATGTCGTTAAATATCGAAGGACGCCGAACATTAAATAAATCAAAACAATAGCGGATTCTTTAAAACGGTAACGAAACCGAAAATGAATATTAATAACAACGGTGTGAACGCGGTAAACACCTGCAAATTAGTTTGCATTGTCAATTAGTAATTGGATTAATCGACTGTTAATCAATAATCCCATATATGCACAATTTATATTTTTTAAACCAAATTATGGTTGGGTAATATAGACGATAAGAGTCATAAACACAAACGTTTGAAATTTTCTCAAGTGTCAAATGAATTCGGCATATGGTTCTATTTAAAGATATGATGTAATAAGCTCCCAATCAGGACCGTTCAATTGCAACATGCGTAAATCACCTGCCACGGTTTGCACGCGTTGTGCACAGCTATTTTAGGTTACAAAATTCAACATTTAATAAATGAATTTCTTTGTCCAGATAAAAAGCGCGCATGGATGTATTTATTCAGGGACCTATACAAACATTTTTTTGTTTGTATAAGTCCCTGATTTATTTGAAAATAAACATTTCGTAGCGGGTACAACATTGAGATCATTTAATTTCCATTAAATGTTTCGTTGCGAATTTCAACTAAAGTACCGGGGTATCTCGCGAAGTATTTGGCATTGACATTTCCTCTACATAAACTATAATGTAAACACGCTGTATCGTTACCGTTACACTGTATCAGTTCCTTCATTATTGAAATATTGTATTGTATACTGACTGCACACAAGTGTCGTAACATACGGATGCAATACGTAAATTCGGACAGTACTTAAAGTCGGACACAAGTAAATAAATTATTTTATACTTTTGATTTATTGAAACTCGGTATTTGTTGTTAAAAAGGGAAATTGCATTGAATAACACCATACGAGTCAATCGTATTGATCATCTAAACGCTTTATTTACGTTTCCAACTTAACGTGCTGTCCGAATTTAAGTACACATACATGTGCACATACATGAAATATTTACATGTAGTATATGATTTTCTTTGGTACATTTACATTTAAGAACACGGTGCCTGTACTGTAACATTAATTAATGACATTGACTCTGTACATCAGACTACTTGCTGTATTATGTATATGTATGTATACATATTATGTATATATAAATGAAGAAATAAAATAAAGATGAAAGCCTGCCTCTTATCATTTTGTATGAATTTTGTTTGGGCTACCAAATATTTTTATAGGTAGCCCAGTGGGCTAACTGAAAAAAAGAAATTTGTGTGACCCTGTGCCTCTAACCTGAAAAACAGTAACATTAAATTAGGTTGTTTAAACGTTAGTGGCCTGGGAAAAAGACTGTTTATACCTGAATTTCAAAACTTTATTAAAAATTATGATTTATGTTGTGTCTCTGAAACGAATGCTGACGAAACCGACATTCTGGACATTCAAAATTTTACTTTCTTTCATAAGCACTGTTCTAAAGAATATAAAAGTAAATCCGGAGGCATTGGCGTTTATGTAAGAGAAAGTATGTTCTATGGCTAAAAATTGATAATACAATAACTGGATTTGACCAAGACTTAATACTAGTATCGATTTATATACCCCCTGAAAATTCGCGTTTTTACTCTCCCGATGATTTGAACATACTTGAAGACGAACTGTCCTCATATTGTAATAATAATAAATATGTATTCCTAGCTGGAGATGCGAACAGTAGAGTAGGGACACTAAAAGATTTCATTCTTCCTGATCCCCACACTAATAAACTTTTCGGAATAGATGTTGAACTTGAAAATGACCTGTACAAACATACTTTACTTGAAAACCTTTCTGCCCCCCCCCCCGAAATAGAAACTCTTTGGACAAACGTACAAACACTCATGGATTCTTACTGCTTGATATGTGTAAAAACAATAATATGTTTATCATAAATGGCATATTATTTAAGGATGAAACAATTGGCGCGTTTACTTTTAGGGACAAATCAGTCATTGATTACGTGTTGGCAACTGCAGAGAGCTTCAATTTTATAACAGACTTCGAAATTGTAGAAACTGACCCTTTATTCTCAGATGGTCACAATGTGCTATCATGGGACATCTCTAACGTACAACCCCAAAGCAAAAAAAAAGTTAATACTAACAATTCTAGCTGCCCTACCTGGAAACAAGACCAAAAAGACCAATTTATAATTAACATTAACAAACCCCAATTAGAGGAGTTATATCTGAGTCTAAATACATACCCCCAATCACAACAAACATTGGACTATATCACACATGAATTGCAAAACATCTTTGAAAATGCCTCCTCAAAAACATTCATAAACCAAAATCCAAATTATAGAAACAATTATCCCAACAATAAACCATGGTTTGGGCCCAAATTTCACCAATCAAGAAAACAATATCACGAAGCAAAAGCCAAATAAAATATTAATAAAAATAGTTATAATAAATTAAGTTTGAACATGCCAGCAATCATTATAAAAGGACTATCGAATTTTATGTTAAAAGAGAAAAACAAAGCACCAGTGCTAAATTACGTGCAATGAATGACAAAAACCCTAAACAATACTTGAAGTTCATTAGGGGTCTAAAACCAAAAAGAAAAGAAACCAGCTCTCCACCACTAGAATCTTTTTACGAACACTTCAAAGAGATAAATAAAAATTCAATAGACGATAACCGTTTCAACAATGATTTAGAAGATATACCCAACACAAATGATTTTTAAATATGGAAATAAGCCAGGATGAAATTTGCAAATGTATACTTAAACTGTAAAATTCAAAAGCACCCAGTCCTTCCGATCATATATTAAATGAATACATCAAATCAACAAAAGATATCTTGCTCCCTTTTTACACTAAATTGTTCAACTGTGTTCTACAAACAGGTATTATCCCACTATCCTGGCTTGAAGGCACTATAATTCAAATTTTTAACAAGAGCACCGCCTTGCGGGTGCAGACCGCTCATCTATTTTCTTTTTAAAGGTGAAGGGACTCTCATTTTCAATCACAAAGGAGGGAGGGGTGGAGTGAAGTGGGGTGTATAGTGTGGGGACGTGGACATTTATTACATTATCTTCCAAAAATGCGAAAAAATGCAAAAAAATAAATTAATTTCGGGTGGGGGGATTCTTGGGTGCGATGGTTGGACGGTATTTCAAACATGAAATAATAAAAATAAATATTTGTGTTTTTTAACCGTTTCAAAAAAAAATTGGGGGTGGGGGTGGGGTGGGGGGTATAGTATAGTGTGAGGGTGTGGTGGTCATTTGTGAGATGATCTTAAAAAAAAAGAAAAACAAATTAGGGGGAATTCGGCGGGGGGGGGTATAGTATAGTGTGAGGGTGTGGTGGTCATTTGTGAGATGATCTTAAAAAAATAGGGGGTGGATTCGGGGGGAGGGGGTTATAGTATAGTGTGAGGGTGTGGTGGTCATAAATTTTGTGAGATGATCTAAAAAAATAAATAAGGGGGGGGGAATTCGGGGGGGGGGGGGGGTGGGCGGGGTGGGGGTATTCTTGGTTGCGATGGTTGGATTGTATTTCAAACATACATTAATAAAAATAAATATTTGTGTTTTTTAACCGTTTCAAAAAAAAAACAATTTGGGGGGGGGTGGGGGGTATAGTATAGTGTGAGGGTGTGGTGGTCATTTGTGAGATGATCTTAAAAAAAAAAATATGGGGGAATTCCGGGGGGGATGATTCAAGGGGGGGGGGCACGAGGATGGTTTGGGTGGAGTCTATTGTGGTATGTCAGGTAGGAGTAGTTTTGTCAAAGTATCAATCAAATCTAATCATAAATAAAGAAGTTATGGCATTTTTAACAAAATTTAATAATTTGACCTTGAGAGTCAAGGTCATTCAAAGGTCAAGGTAAAATTCAACTTGCCAGGTACAGTAACCTCATGATAGCATGAAAGTATTTGAAGTTTGAAAGCAATAGCCTTGATACTTTAGATGTAAAGTGGATCGAAACACAAAATTTAACCATATATTCAAAGTTACTAAGTCAAAAAAGGGCCATAATGCCGTAAAAATAACAACCAGAGTTATGCAACTTGTCCTTTTACTGTACCCTTATGATAGTTTGCGAGTGTTCCAAGTATGAAAGCAATATCTATGATACTTTAGGGGTAAAGTGGACCAAAACACAAAACTTAACCAAATTTTCAATTTTCTAAGTATAAAGGGCCCATAATTCCGTTCAAATGCCAGTCAGCGTTACATAACTTTGCCTGCACAGTCCCCTTATGATAGTTAATAAGTGTTGCAAGTATGAAAGCAATAGCTTTGATACTGTAGGAATAAAGTGGACCTAAACACAAAACTTAACCAAATTTTCAATTTTCTGAGTATAAAAAGGGTCCATAATTCTGTCAAAATGCCAGTCAGAGTTAAGTTACATTACTCTGCCTGCACAGTCCCCTCATGATAGTAAGTAAGTGTTGCAAGTATGAAAGCATTACTTAGATACTTAAGGAATAAAATGGACCTAAAAACAAAACTTAACCAAAATTTTCAATTTTCTAAGTGTAAAAAGTGCACATAATGCTGTCAAAATGCACGCCAGAGTTATCTACCTTTGCCTGCCCAGTCCCCTTATGATAGTAATTAAGTGTACCAAGTTTGAATGCAATAGCATTGATACTTTCTGAAAAAAGTGGACCTAAACGCAAAACTTAACCGGACGCCGACGCCAAGGTGATGACAATAACTCATAATTTTTATTCAAAAAATAGATGAGCTAAAAACAAAGGGAGCCCAACTGAACCAAGCAATTATAGGCCCATAACACTGCTTAGCTGTATGGGCAAATTGTTTACCTCAATTCTGAACCAAAGACTTGAATTAAATAACATATTAGAAGAAAATCAAGCTGGCTTCCGCAAGGGTTACTCTTGCGCAGACCATATTTTCACCCTTCATGCATAAATAGAGATAATAATAAAAAAAACACTTTTCTGCGCCTTGATTGATTTTTCGCAGGCGTTCGATAAAGTGTGGAGAGCTGGCCTCTGACATAAAGTACTAGGCACACAAATTAATGGCAACTTGTTCAGCGTCCTTTTAAATATGTACAGTAACATAAAATCATGTGCTTCCCTAAATGGAGAATTCTCCAAGTACTTTTTGTCAGAAATAGGAGGAAGACAAGGAGAGAATTTATCCCCAGTACTTTTCTCGCTTTTCTTAAATGACCTTCATTCATACCTGCATATAAATGGATCTGTTGGGGTTGAACTTATCAACCTAGATACTGCAATATAGTCGCTTAAGCTTCTGGTCCTATTGTATGCTGATGACACCGTCATTGTCTCAAGAAGTGCCTCTGACCTGCAAAACAGCCTTAACACGTTTCATAATTATTGCAAAAACGGGTACCTTAATATTAATATTGCAAAAACAAAAGTTATAATCTTCGGCGCTAGACAAACAAGAAACTTTAATTTTAAATGTGAAAATAACCCAATTGAAATAACAAAAACTTTTCACTATCTTGGCGTCACATTCTCTAGTAATGGATCTTTCTTAAACGCCCGTAAACATGTAAAAGAACAAGCCTCAAAAGCCATGCACCTTCTTTGGACTCGTGTTAACAATGGAAATCTAGCCATCGACATAGCATTTAAAATCTTTGATCATACTGTTCTACCCATTTTTACTTATAGCTCAGAAATATTTGGATATGAAAATTTAGAAATATTAGAACAGGTTCACAAAGATTTCATGAGAAAAATCACAAAAGCCCGTCGGACCACACCAATAACCTTTCGATATGGTGAACAAGAACGCTACCCTTTAAGCATTAATATTAAAATAAAAATGATCTCCTTTTGGAATAGACTCATTTCAGGCAAAGAAAGCAAAATATATTTACTAACTTACCAACATATGTTGTCACAACCAAATTTAAATTTCAAATGGTTGAATAAATTAAAGAAATCCTTACATCTGTTGGAAGACCAGACATCTGGCAAAACCAAACACAAATTACACAAAACAACATGCACATATAAATAAAACACACACTAATTGATCAGAGTAAGCAATCATGGAATGCTGAACTACAAATAAGCAACAAAGGGCGCATCTACAGCAGTTTTAAAAGAAACCATGAGTTTGAGCCTTACCTGATTAAAATTCATCCCGATGAGTCCCAAAGTATCTTTAAATTCCGTACTGCCAACCACCTCCTCCCTGTAGTAACTGGCCGCTATGAAGGCATCCCATTCCATGATCGCCTATGCAACCTATGTAACACACACGAAATAGCTACAGAAAAACACTATTTAATGACAAGCCCTTATTTTGATAACGAACGGCATCGATATTTAGGAAACCAAATAGAAAGGCATGCAACATTTAACGAAATCATGACGCCGTCATCAATAGTAGAAATGAAAGAGCTTTCAAAATTTAGCAGAATTACAATGAAGAAATTTATCAGGCATTAGACTATGGCATTGAGTTTTAATTCTTCGAAAAACAACAACAACAAAACGCCAATGCCTCCGAACTCACTTACTTTAATTATTCACAATGCAAGTTTATCGAACGCCTATAACTTTAAAGCATGCTATATTACTTACTCTCCAACTGTTAAATTGCGTACCTCAAGTCGCGGGTGATATCCAATTAATTGTGTACCGACATCTGTTAAAAACACGCGTCTGTCTAAACCGATAATATTCACACGAGGTGATCCATAACTTTTAACTGTACACAGGCTCAAACTAGGTCGCAAATACCCGTGTGTTAAATACAGCAGTAGTGCAGTGACGTCACCTGTGTTTTACTCTAGTCCGCTTATGAGGCTATTAAACGGAATGATCCGCATCGACTCTATAAACACTTACAATTATAATCTATGTAGACGTACCATACACCAGTAAATAAAACACTGTTATATATCACGTTAATTATTGTGTGATGTTTCTTCTCTGATGTACAATGAATAGCATTTATGTATGTATACTTACATTATCTATTGTTTAATTATTTCTAACATTATGTTGATGTATATTATCAATGACTATGACACTGCTTAAAATGCATGATATTGTGAATATGAATATTTTGATTATGATATCGTTTCATGTTGATGATGATGATGTATATGATTATTCTGTGCATGCATGATTCTTATGCGTATAATTATCATTATCATTATTATTATTATTATTATCATTACTATTATTAATATTATTATTATTATTATTATTATAATTATTATTATTTAATTACTATCACGAAATTATTGTTTAAGCACAAATACTATTATTGAAAACCAATGTTAATTTTTATCTCTCCCATTTTGCGAACTAAATTTAAAACTTACAAACAATCAATGAAACTGTTAAAACTGTTAAGTGATTCAAACTGCTTATATTAATATGACTTCCCCCTATACCAAAATGTCCCACACTTGAACCGGAAACAAAATATGTATTTTGTACTGTGTATATTATATGTTCCCCATGTTGTATCTATGTATACCTGGGAGTAATAAAGTATTGTTCTGTTCTGTTCTTCAAACGTAGGCAAATTGATTACAGAAATTCACTTTTATTTTCGCGCGATTTTCAGGAAATTCCCGGGAAGCACGTTTTTCGAGTGATTGAGTAAGACGCAATAAAACATTGATTTGGATCCTATTGCACTCAATCTAATTTAAACTCACTCGTCCATTGTTTGTTACAATTAAATCTGAACTTTGCCATATGAAACCGCTATCCCATAATGCACTGTTAATTTTACACGTCCGAAAAATCGCGTATGTTTGTGTTTATGAGATTTTTAAACAAATTTATCGAGACTTGGACCCCGTCATCTGCGTTATATTGGAGTTAGTGTATTAATTCTACTTTGCTAAATTCATTGACATTATTAAAAGTGACGTTTCAGACGAATAACTGTACTTAAATGGATCAAATATTTACGATGCAAAACTCTTGAAACTTGATTGAAAACTGACGAAATAGTTTGCTAACACTATTTGTAACCAATTATGTTCGCACCTTCTCTTATTTGCGCCGATAAAGGTAAGACAGTTTGGCTACGATAGTAATTGAAAAAGACCAATTGGCAATTGGCTTCACTGTTTCAAATACTCGTTAACGATTATTCGGTCCCACTAATCCGCTTATCATAATGATTTTTTTTATTCAATATAAAACATATAATGCAAACATGTGCATAAGCAAGAACAAAGTTATAACATGCAGCAATGATGATGTTAAACATATTATACAATATATGCTAATATTTGTATATTTTTTGACCTTGTGTTTTTTTAAATTTAAATGTTGTTTGTCTGTGGGTTTTTTGCTGTGTATGTTTGTGATAAATGTTTTTTTAATATATAATAATTAAACTTTATATGAGTTGCATACAGTGGGGTAGATAACCAACTGGACTACATTATGAACATCTAATGTGTTTCCATTTTTGTTCAAAAATGTTAAGTGTATCGTTGTTGAGGGCTATTTCTTTTTTAATTTGGATCTTTAGTTTTAAATAATTTATGAAACAGTTCAAAGTAGGTTTTTGTTTTTTACATTTCATGCTGAATATGAAATATTTCATTAATATTATAATGTGGTATTTTAAAAGTATTTACACCGAAACTGATATTTAAGAGAGACAGTTTTATTCTTAATTGTTGCTTCTCTAGAAAAGTTGTCAATTGATTCCATAGAGATTGAATATGTTTACACTCCCAGAATAGGTGTTCTATTGTTTCAATATGATCACTACACATATCACATAGATTAGTGTTGGATAGGTTGCACTTAAAAAGATATTTATTTGTAGCTATGATTATATGGGTATATTGAAAATTTCTCAATGTGCTATCTATAGTGGTTTTATACGGCATGATAAATATTTGTTTCCAATTAAATTCTTTTTCTCCAAGAAGGTTTTCCATTTAGTTTGAGCTTTGGAGATTTTGGCAGGGTTTTTAATTTGAAATGTGTAGAATATTTTGTTAGTTTTGTTTTGCTTTGCAGTTATGTTTTCTAGGAATGTTTTTTGAGTACATGGTGTGTTATTTGTATTGGTAGCAGCTTTAATATGTATGGGTATACTTTTGATAAATGTGTAGAACATCAGGAAATTACTTGTAGGTATTCCGTATATGTAGCATACGTTTTCAAAAGAATAGAAGTCGTTTATTCTGTAGTCGTACAATTGATCTACATATTTTATGTTTTGTTCAAACCAATGTTTGTAGAAAAACGTTTTATTGTTTGTAGTTATATCTTTATTGTTCCATAAAATAAGTTTACTGTTTATTTTGGTTTCTAAATTATGAGTAACTTTACACCATGCCGATAGAACATTCGATAGAAATATGTTTTAGGTTGAAATTTCAACTAAAATATTATTGTCAATGTTACATTCAAAAAGTAAGGAGTCACCATATTTTTTTAAGATTTTCTGGTAGAATAATTTCCACTAACTCATATTGGTATTATCTAGGTATCTTTTAACCCAGCCGCATTTGATTGCATTCACGAATGAGTCAATGTCCGTAAATTTGATACCTCCATTTTCTACAGATTGAATTAACTGATTGCGTTTAATTTTATCAGGTTTACCGTCCCATATAAAATTGAATATTTCTGATTTTATATCTTCAATAATATAATTTGGAGGGTTTGGGAGAACTGTTAGTGTGTAAATTAATTTAGGGAGCGCAAACGTTTTCAACACGGTGTTTTTTCCGATTAGTGTTAGTTTACGATGCTGCCATGATTTTAAACAATTTTTAAATTTTTGTAATTTAAGCAATATGTTTTTTACAATTGTTTCATTTTCATTGTTTGTAAAGGTTATTCCTAACGTTGTTGCTTCATCTGATGTCCAATTAAATTTCATTTCTTTTTTAAGATGGATATTACTTTGTTTGAATTTACCTACTCGTAGCCCAGTGCATTTACTTTTGTTTAGTTTAAGACCCGATGTCGTTCCGAAAAGGGTTAGCGACTCTATTAGGTTATGGAATGAGTCACTATTGTCATTAAAGATATAAGTTGCATCATCAGCAAAAAGGGACTGTTTAATTTCGTCGTCAGGTTCTAATGATATGTCTTTTATATGTTTATTTGATTGGATGTGATGTGATAGATACTCGATGCATATAATAAATAGCGATGATGAGAGTGGACATCCTTGTCTTACCCCTCGTTCGATGTTAAAACTGTTTGAGAAGAAGCCATTTGTTAATGATTATACTGTTAATATCGGTGTAGAACAGTTTGACCCATTGAATGAGACTTTCACCAAAGTTCATATTTTCTAGGCAAGAGAACATAAATGAATGATCGAGTGAATCGAATGCCTTTTCAAAGTCTGCAAAGAATATTAGACCAGAATTATTTGAATTGTTAAAATAGTTTATGCATTCTTGTATAAGACGAACGTTTTCACCAATGTAACGTCCTTTTCTGAAACCAGATTCAGATCTTGAAATGATTGATGGTAATATTTTTTTAATTCTGTTGGCTATACTTTTAGTTGCTTCTTTATAATCGTTGTTCAATAAGCTAATTGGGCGCCAGTTTTGACAAGGATTCCATTTTTTTCCGGGTTTTGGAATGAAGGATGTTATACTTTGTTTTTGAAGCGGGCTTAAACTCCCGCTGTTAAATGAATAATTTAGTGAATTAGTTAAATTTGTTTTAATATCGTTTCAGAATATTTTTTAAAACTCGATAGTGATGCCATCAGATCCCGGGCTTTTATTATTTTGCATTTCTTTAACAGCTAATCCACATTCATATTCAGTCAGTAATCCGTTGCATAGTTGTTTTTCCTCTTCATTTAAAGATTAATCAATTACAAGTGACTAAAAGCATCAGGATAAGGAATGATTTTCGCGATCATTAATCAAGCAAATATTTAACAGTGTTATAGTGTAGGTTGCTCTCGAAACAATTATCAGGCGTTTAATATTGTGTTTTCAAAGTAAACTCTTTTTAAGAAAAAGCTATTTTTAACAAATATCAATATAGATATGGTATGTATTGTATATATGAGTAAATACATCTCGCAGTTAAACATCGTTCTGTAATAATATAGGCGACAGGTGGCTACGCCGCTGCGCTATTTACATACGGGTCATTGCGACCTCGTTTGAGACAGCGTGCAGTTAGAATTGTACATTGCCTCGTGTGCAGATTATCGGTTATGGCAGGCGCGTGTGTTTTACAGAGTTCAAGTGCTAAGTTTATTGGATACTGCTCGAGAAATTAAGGTAGGGCATTTTACAGTTGAAAAGTAAATGCTTTTTTTTTTTTTTTTTATTCAATATTATACATACAATGTATACATGTATATGATCATACAACATAGTGATTGTACAAAGCAATAAAGTTCAGACATGTTATACAAGATATGCTAATATATATAAAAAAAAATTAGAGAGAAAAGAAAAAAAACAGTAGAGGAATAGTTATGAAAATGATGAGTTGTATAAAGTCGGAAGAAAGCATATTGGACTTGTGTGTCTTGTTGTATATTCATAATGATCTTGTATGATTGAAAAATTGAAATAAAGAAATAAACAAAACTATTTTAGAAAGATAAACTAACATAAGAGTGAAATGTATATAACTGGACAAAACATTATGAGAATTTAATCTGATTCCATTTTTGTTCAAAGATTTGTAATGTGTCGTTACTGAGGGCTATTTCTTTCTCAATCTGGATTTTTAGTTTAAGACTATGGACAAAACAATTAAAATTTGGTACTTGTTTTTTGTACTTCATGTTAAAGATAAAATATTTCATCAATATAAGAATAAAATTCACTATATTATTATAGTCTATTGATTTCAATGAGTTAATTCCGAAACTTACATTTAAAGTAAATGCTATTACAAAGTACATACATAAGGGTTATAGATGTTCGTTAGAAGTGAATTGTTAAAAAGCAAAGTAAGTGAGAGTTGATGCATTGGCGTTTGTTGTTGTTGTTTAAGAAATAATTGTTCAACGAGCTTAGTCATTTATTGGTTTTGTCATGTCATATTGTGTAACCAATAAACATTAACTTCGCATTCGTTTCGAAATCCATGGTTGTAGAGGTATAGTTTATCATAGTTATATTAATACAATGTTGTAGTGAATGAATACTCAAATGTAACGAACTGCGTGAGTACATTGTTATTATTTGATGTTTCTAATAGTTAGCATATTAAAATAAAATTGTACATCCTCATCATCATCATCATCATCATCATCATCACCATCATCATCATCACCATCATCATCATCACCATCATCATCATCTTCTTCTTTTTCTTCTTCTTCTTCTTTTGACATCATCAGCATCATTATGATCTTCTTCTTTCTCTTCTTCTTCTTTTTCTTCTTCTTCTTCTTCTTCTTCTTCTTCTTCTTTTTCTTATTCTTATTTTAATTCTTATGATTCTTATTCTGATGATTCGTATGATAATAATTATTATTATTTTGTTATTATTATTATTATTATTATTATCATTATTATTATTATTACTGAAGGCTTATAGTTGTTTTATGCGCGTTCAGAATTTCATATAGTGTACAATAATTTAGTGGCACATAAAAAACACACTTAAAATCACTTCATTGATATTTTGAACATTTCAATAGATGTTATGGTATGTTCAATTAAGACTCAAAATTTGGCTGAAAAGAATTCAATGGAGAGACGAGTCACATCGATTATAAGGCGTATTATCACTCCATCTTTCTGTGCTTGGGTTCGCACTGGTACGATCAAATTCCACGTTGCTTTGTGTGAAACAGCTACAGTCGATGGGTGCAAGCGGATTTTAGTGAGTAACGGATAGGTTTAACGTTTTTTGCAAAATACTTTTATTGATGTTAAGATTTATAGTTTTCTATGAATTGAATACAAAAAGCCTATCATTGTTAAGTCGATTAATGTTTTTGTTGACGTGTATCAATGTTTACAACTGTTTCTTTTTTCGAAAGCAAAACAGGGTCACGTTATGCACGCACCGTTTTTGTGACGACAGAAAAAGTGCAGACGAATGGTTTCTTGAATTTTGCAGATTTTGTTTGGTCAACATAATGTTCATTGATGTAATATTTTAGTATTATGTGTCCTTTACAAACGTAAGAATGCTCAGAAACCAAATTGATACGTACCATATAAAATAAACATTAAAGCTGCAACTCGGGATATGGTCAATAACGGACATGTGGTGACCCATATTCAGGAAGGTGGGGATTGTCTAAAAAAAAATAAACTCAATTGAAATGTTCAATACACATGTGGTTGGCGTGTGGCTATGATATTAATTAGTGAAAACATCATTTTATATGAAAAATAATCAATTCATAACGAAAAATCGATTTCTATATATAACAAGGAATTCAGCTCAAAATGACCCGAATGTAGGGTGCATCGCTTTGAACAGCCATTACTTCATTAATTGTGCAGCAATTTCCGTGAACTTGGTCTTATTAAACGCAGAAATGGATTTCCTTTCTGGAAATGTACATACATTGTTATTATGTTTTACAGATGCTGTGTCAAATTTCAAGAAATAACACGATACACATGTAATCCGATAAAGACCTAATCGATCCGGCAATGGCTGAATCAGTGTACCATGATATTCGCGCTGCAATCAAATAATATTTTTTCGGAAATTTAAAACCGCTGGCATGTTTCAATGGGAAAGACATGTATCTATCTAGGTTTAATGGTTTAATTACTAAATGCATGGTGTTTACGTTGAAATGAGACTCGAAGTCCTTAGCTATCCGTTATACACCAATTGACTGTATCATGATACACTCTTGATTGCCTTATGATCGCTGACAATTATTTTCAAGTGCTATTGAAAATGGCCGAGTTATTTAAAAGCGATATACATTTAATAACATCTCAATCTCAATGCCTGGCTAAGCCTTTATTTGTCAGTCAGCATTCCGCTGAAACATGATTGGCATGCATGTGCCCCGACCCGGGATCGAACCCGGGACCTCTGGATTGCAACGCAAGCGCCTTATCAATTGAGCTACGGAGGCACAGTCTAAAGCTCTATTTCTCGAACAACAGTTACATACGCGAATTAAGATAAAATAATTATTAAATATAGATTCAGACATGTACAAAGTCTCAAAAGTGTTTTTAAGACAGATCACAGTATATGTCAAACACGTGGTAAACAACAAGAGCATTCCTCAATATTGAAAATGTGATGCATCATTTAAAATCCCATATTTTATCATCACTATTTCACAATATTGTGCTGGTCCTTTTTCCTGTTTGTATACGCAATTAATCAGCATTATGAATGGATTTTTTTTTAAACCGCTATGATTATGCTGAATGTTGGTCTATTTTTTAAAGGATGTTTTTGTTTCCTTGTTAGTATTGAACAGTTAGACAGTCAAATCAAACCCAGTCTAGGGACAATGTTTATGACTTAAGCTTCAGAAAACTTGGTAAGAATATTAATCTTGACAATATTCAGGCCAAGTTTGAATCTGGGACAGATGCGTCTGAAAATTAGATCACCTGGTAAAATACATGTATTTATAAAACCAACTTGTTACCACTCTAGGGAAACGAATGAATCTTGATAAAATTTGATCAGAATGGTCCTTAAAAAGCATTATTATTAAACACTGTATTATTTTTTAAGACTGGCTAAAATCTGTACAGAAAAGATTATCTTATAATCTATTTTGGACAAAGGACTTGTATTTTTACATGTTTCAAAATTAATTTAAGCAACATGTAACTATGATTTCGTTCAATTACTCCACGAAAATACAAAGTTAAGACATGGACATGCATATGTCATCTGAGGTTCATGACACCATGTTGTAAGTAAGTATTTGTTTGGACATCAATTAATCATAACGTTATAGTCGGCGAGCGCTGAATAAAAGGGAAATTTAACATCTGGCAAAAAATGCTTAAACGGAGAGTGTCACTTTCGGTGCGAACAAATAAAGTATGACAATAACAGTAGTAACGAACATTTATTAAATGTGTAACAATGCATTCATCTTGATGTGTTTTTAAACATTAACGTAAATTTATTCTGAAACAAGGCCGATGTCTGATTCTTTTTCTTCTTGAATAATCGTTCGCGAGCATATGCCATCTAAAAAATCTGTGTGGTTACCCCATAAGAACTGAGCAAGTACATTGTGTTTAATACCAAGTTAATGTTTTATTTTTTGTCTTGGTTGAAAACATGCACGCCGATTTCTTTACATAGACGTTTATTAAACGAATAATAATCTTTATACATTTTTCGTTATCTCTTAAAAAAGTTTGCTATTAAAAATCATATTTAAGGTCAGATTTCAAGTCCTTTTTTTTAGAGAATGTTATTAAAGCTCGGATTGTAAGCTCTTTTAGGAACAAAATATAAAAGGTCCGATTGCAAGCTCGTTTAAATAAATAAAAAAAGAAGATTATCATGCATATTTTGAAAATCGTTATTAAATCGTACAAACTCGATACCTTCATACACTTGGGGACTTTTTAAACGCATCACGTATTGAAATCAATATAGCCTCCTTATTTTAAAACAGATTTTGTGGAAATTTGGACTGAGATTCATTCAACACATATCTAATAATTCATGTAAATTTAATTGAAATTGATCAACATTAAAATATCAAACATACCAATTAACAAAATCACTGCAAACGTTAAAGTCTCAAAATCGCACAACGTAAAATAATTATGTGAAGAGTGCCACGAAATAACAAACATGTCTTAATGGCCGACTGGCTTGCAACAGGTTGATCCTGAATATTCATACGAGCCATATTTTTTAATTAATGTTATGGTTTCCTGGTGTGAAACCACCGAGAAGGATACAATTGAAATTAAATTGGATAGCGTTGCGCTACACTTGGTGACTTTTCTAACGCAACATTTTTCAAACTTAAATATCTAAATAATGAGTTAATATTTTGGTTTAAAATTGTATGTGTGATCATTTGACTACACTATGTACAATCATACGATAAAATGATTCATCCGTGACGATCGGACGCTTTAGCAAGTGGGAAAGGTATCTTGCAAAATGCCGATTGCGCGGTTGCTCTCCTGAATTGTATACGATAAATATTGATTTTTCATGTTTTTCACATAAATCAACCCACCTCAAATGAAGAAATTGAAAATAATTTAGAATCGTATCTCGTTTCACCATTTCCACGTGTTAAAAGATGAAACTACACATACCCTACGAGCAAAAAAGCATAATACAGTCAAATGATCACATGTGCAAAATTACATCAAAATCTAAACACATTACTGAGATATTCAAGTTTGAAAAGTGTTGCGTTAGAAAAGTCTCCAAGTGTAGTGTAAACCTTTTTCAAATGGTTTAGACTTCCACCATGGGAATGTGTGAGAGAGTGTGAGAACATAAACGTCGAACGACATTTGTGCATGTTGTACTATGCTATAAAAAACAAATTTGAAAATGCTAGATTTGGACTAACGCATGCCAGGATGAAGTTCATGTCCAACTTTACAAGTTATATCGAACGTTGTACTCCGTTAACGGGCAACGACTACATGTTCAATGACGCACTAAATCCCCCCGTCGTCTGTTTTCGAAATCATCGTGTTTACAATGTCTTTATTTCCAGGCTGCTTTGTGTTTTCCAACGTGCACGTTACTTATCTTTATAGATTGTTAAATCCCAAATTTGAACTTTGATCTTTTGTCAGCCTTTATAATTCGCAGTTTTAAACTGTTGAAATACATTTTAGTACTGGTGTTTTCATACTAGCAATTAAACTAAGTTTTACAATACAACTTATACAAGTACTCACACACATTTTGAGATTTAAACGTTGACGTAAAATAATGACGTTAACATTTACCGACTGGCATTTCATTTTTCACAAAATTACTGGACTAAAAAATGTGTTTTATTAATATTTAATATGAGCAATTATGTATTTGTACAAAAGCAAACTCAGACTTATGGAACATACAACTAGCAACTGTTTCAATTGTGAAAATCATCGTTCAAACACAAATATCCGCAAACTTGAAATTAACCTTCAACTCCAAGTTCCGTTGCATTTGGTGCATCCTTCAAATCATTTTTGTATTTTTCTTGTTTTGAAATACCAAAACAAAGGTTTCTTATTTATCGATTAGTCTCAAACCAGTATGGTGTTCTGAGAATCGCAAATGAAGATGTTTTATTATATGTGATATAAAAGATGCACATCTAAGCGACATAATCCTACTGTCATTAATATAGGATTTCGTAGGAGATAAGCTTATATTTATACAGTCGGCCAATATATGTTAATAAATAGATAAAATGTATGCTTATGAATCTATAACATATGTATAAACACTTAGTGTTCGACGGGTTTGATCAAAACCTATTTCGTGAGTTTTGTACATGAACTTATTGTTTGCAGATGACCAATGAAAACCACTGAAAAGAGAATATAATCGGAGTCAATTTTGAACATCGGAATCTGACGTATAAGGGAAATGATGTCGTGTTTATACATGTCCATCATCGTACGCTCAACTGAACGGTTCATGTTATTATAGCAGGATGGCCGCCAAGAACAACCTGTTCACCGACAAGGAGACTATAAATTGGTTCAAGGCGTCCAAAGCACTCAATGTGGCGAAGCAAGGACTTACTGACTTTCTTGACAAACAATTACAGAATGTACACGCCGCTCTTGGTAAATGTTGTGGAAACTGCCCGATCGAAACACTCATACCATGTCCCACAAACCCATATTGTAACAAGAGGAAACGAAATTATTGTCCTTTTCACAAATCACAGAAACCACAGCCATGTCCAACATGTGATCACGTAAAACAGAATATCATATTACAGCACAGATACAGGGGGCCGTCCTGGAGAAACACTCGTGCGGAAAACTGGGCACAAGACTATTGGGAAATAGGAAAATGCTTCCTCCCTCCAGACGGATATAGCCATGTTTGCTCGGTCCAGGAATCAGACTTCAATGGCGTGATAAGCATTATGTTGAATTGCCTACACTTCCAGACATGTCTCTCTTCATCATGTCTATCACCTCCACCGCCTGATAAACAATGTCCACTAGAAAAGGTTATGCAATTTAAAATCAAGAGTTTAATGCATATACAGTATTGTGTCTCTTTCGTTCACTTATAACTGAATGTAATAACGAAAATCACGGAGACATTGACACAGTTTTTGGAATATTTCATGTCATCAATTTATATCATATGACTTTCTTAATAGTGCAAACACGCTTACATTGGTATTTCATGTATTTGTAAATTACACCGAGTATAAACGATCTTCATTTCAACAGATAAAACTGTGATGATTCAAAAATAAGAATAAAAATTAGGTAGAAGTAGTAGCAGGAAACAAATTAAATAAAAGTTGTTATTTTCAATCTCACATAATTTCTGCTGTGCAGTAGAAAACTCCTTCATGTTCACACGGTAAGTCCTATATTGAAATCCGTATAAGCCTTCTTAAATTCGGTTATACAACACATAGACGCACTTTTGATTCTACAACAAATACAAGTGAACGTTACGGTTTAAAAATGTATATGAAGTAATTATGTTTGATTGATGTTACATTACAAGATATTTAATTAATTCTTACTTATTATTTAATATTCCTCGGGCATATTAATATGTTTATTAAGATTGCGAAAATAAAATGCTGACATTTAAATCGTGTATACTAAAACTTCCGTATTGGATAAACATACAACTTGCTCATTTACCATGATATATTGTTCTTAGGTCCGTCAGATCGGCCGAGATATACGTCACACATCCGACAACAAGGTTACAGATGCTGACCTACAGGACTATTTCCAGACCCTATCCACGCTACTGGCTGATCCAAACTGCTTACAACATGATCCCTCAGCAACCATTGCATGCACGAGACTTAGAGATGTAAGTCTAAGGGACCCGTTTACATTTACAAATTCAAATCAGTTTGTGACATCTTTTAAAATTACAAAAATAACGCACAATAACAAAATAACTTATTATAAATGATCAAAATAACATTAACGCCAAATAAATGTTTTGTGAAATAAGGTGATTTCCCCACAACGTGGACGGTATTAATCATTACACTCGTTCGTTCGTTCGTACGTTCTTTGAAACATAATTCCATCACGAAGATTTTGATTGAACTGGTGATTTCGCATAAATATTCACCCTCTTGTCTATGTTTAAACTTTAAAATATATAACCCCCAAAATGAGTGTACTTTGTTCTCTTAAACTAATGAACGATATTGCTCACGATTTCACAGCTTATTGCCTTTCCTGTGTAAGTAATCTTAAAGGACGTCATCGTAGCTGCTTTGTACTTATTGGAGTGACACATTTAAGGGCGCAAGTTGCAAGATGTAGACGCGCAAGATTTTCAAAAACAAAATATGTGTTTTCTGTCCAAAAAGGTGGAGAAAGCTTTGTGGTTAGGAAACGGAAGCGACGAGCCACCTAATCTGATCATTATTCAGATGTATTCATTTATATTATTATTATATTTAACTATTGATAAACATATTTACTTTCACATTTGTATCCGGACACGGATTCATTAATTAAAATATGAACATATACATTGTATACAAATAGAGTAGTGTGCTGACAGACGGTGGCAGCCTTGTGGAGGGTTAATTTATTTCATGTTTTGCGTTGAATGAGTGTAGAATACAAATAAAGTATCAAACGTTATCATTTCACTGAAGCTAGAATGATATCATACTATTTGATAATTTCATTCTGGCTTGAATTTTTCGACTATATTATACAATAGGAACAAAGATGGGCCAAATTAATACATATTTTACAATGACCATAACATCATTATCCAGGGGACGATCTTGTATACCGTAAACAAAAACCTTTAGACTTAACAAAGATATACAGTGACCTAGCAGAATTTGAGAGAAGGGTGCGTCTTGCATAGTATTTCGATAATGATGAAAATCAAGAAAGAGAAGATGAAATAAAAGAGTATTGGAGAAAGCCATTGGAGAAAGCCATTGGAGAAAGCCATTTTACTAAAAAATATGAGAAAAGTGGCCGGACGCTTATATAGACGTATTAAAGATTTAAAGTATGGCATACAAAACGGACAGTCAAATATCGCTATTTAAGAAAAACCGGCATTACACACCTAACTTAATAACCGTCATATGTAGGAAAACGAAAGAATGCATTTAAAGACAACGAATCATATAAACAACTGATATCCATTATGAAGGAAACAGAATTGTCATAAAAATACACAAGAAAGGCAACCCATATAGAACAATATTCTTGAACGAGATTTCTTGTATGGAAACAAGTACTGAAACAATAGTAGTAGTAGCAGAAAATGAGTTAGCATCACATGTATTAAGTAGAGACCCCAATATACATCAAAGGCACACAGATGCTTGGAAATGCTTAAGAAAGACAAGTTGCTGAACCATTACCAGAAGGAACTATTGTGTACTGTTTTATGTTATGACAAATCCAAAAAAAGAGAGACAATGTTAATGCAGATAACAGCTTGTTCAGACCATCAACACAGAAGCAATAATGGAAATGATACAAACAAATTATCGGTCTATATTTTGATTGAATTTTAATGACAATACTACAGACAACGAGAGGCAGTAGCTAGAAGATAAAAACGTAAAATCGTTGTAGTTGTTGCGTGCTGTTACATGAGCAAAGTGAATGAAATATTATTATTACCGATATTATAAAAGTGATTCATAGATGATTATTTTGCACTATGGACGCATCGAAGAAATGTTTTTACACATTTTTTTAAATTTGAAAACAAAATATATGAACACATTAAAGTAGAAGACACAAAAAATCCACGATAAGCTTGTAAAAAAGAAACTTATTATTACGTTTAACCAACTGGTAAGCCAACTGGTAAACATCAATATTTCCCATATTGGGTCATCGAACATTTGTCAAGACATATTTTTTTATGGACTTTGAGCATGATTAAAAAATATGTTCTGACTAAAGAAAACACATCAAACTCCCAAAAAGACGTAAGCATACTTGCACAAAAAGAGGATATCCAAGTAATTTCATAGAACATGAATATTCCCGAATGGATGTTTAAAAAAAAGAGGAGACCTACTTCAGAAGAAAAAAGTAAATCAGGCAACAACAGAGTACCTATTTCAACGTTCTCTCAAATATCCACGCAATAATTCGAAAACTTACAAACAAGCTAAAAGCGGGTATATACGATTTTGTCAAATATTTATGAATTTATATAAAATGTGTAAAAAACTTATTTTATATATATTTCAATATAAATTAAAATAAAAGTTAAGAAGAACATGTGTCGAAAAATGCGAAATAAGTTAGATATTTAATTCTGAAATTGAAAACGGCTGTACAGCCGAATTTGCCAGCATGTATATCATACATGTACGATGTGCATCTAAACTTACGAGGGGTGTTCCAGAAGTTCGTGGATTTTCGCTATAACTTTCATTTGGTAACATAAATGGACAAACAAATAGCATGTTAAGAATATTTCGTCCTTTCCAAACCTACTCTCCAAATATCATGGAAATACATAAAACAATAAATATATATCAGAGATTTAAACATGTGCACAATGCGCACACCGACGCACGTGTAACGTTTCTGTTCAACATGAATGACGTTATGAAGTAAACAACTGTCAAATCTTTTCCACATGATCAACTCCAACGCGAATGCACTTTATGTGTCGGGAAATCCACTTGTCAAAAGTGTTTCTATACCAGTAGCGTCAAAAGACGACAAGATTCGCTTTGCTGCAACTGTAAGTTCCTGTTTACTTGCAAAGCGAATACCGCGCAACTGTGATTTAACTTCCGGGAAGACGCGGAAGTCCATAGGGGCCAAATCCGGGCTGTAAGGAGGACTTAGGCGCTGTAACGTGAAATTTGCCGTAAATTCTGTTTATCAACGACATTTTAACCAAATTTAAATTCGCGTAACGCTCATACTTATAATAAAATACACGCGTGCGCCGCATGTCGTTACTGCAGGTCTCTATGGCAACGCGTTTCAAACGCACTTTATGGAATTCATGCATTTTTAGCTTATATATAAAGTCCGTGATAATTGGTTTGTATAATATGTAAATTTCATTGACTTTTACCAGCAAACTTATAAGTTATAGCGAAAATCCACGAACTTCTGAAACACCCCTCGTAGTTTAACGGTTTATAATACAAAGACGAATGCTTCGGTTATTGTAGGAAAATATGTACGTCACTATCGGCTCGGGGCGCTAATTTGTCTTTGCTGCATTTTATGAAATTCGGCTTTAATGTATAATTGTTCTTGCCTATTTTGTGTTATTGTAACATATTTTATCAATATATTACAATTAAACACATATAAAAAATCGTATATACCCGCTTTAACAAATTGGACTGATTCCAAGATTTTTCAATAGTTGTGTTCAGACGTGAAAACAATATTTTTCAATTTTCAACAAATACTAGATCATGCAAAAATGCATTGTTTGTGGAATGTTAAAAATGTTTCCATATCAAACCCATAATCAAAATGCCAAATTACGTGACAAAACAAAACTTAAACATTTACCACATGGTGCATAGAATAGTTTGCAACGATTGCAAGAAGATTTGGCAGGTATCGGAGTCCAGCAAAACATTAAAAGAACGGGCCAAGGAGCATGCGAATGACGTGCGACTACGGAGAGATAAACCCATTTAGGAACAACTCAATATGCGAGACCACTTAAGGCATCAGAGTTAGCGCAAATGCGTGACAGTTCCCACTAGTATTGACTAATTAAGGAGTTATATTGGATTCAAGAGTTTAAATCAGTTAAAAACATTGACTTTATTTTTTCTAGCATGGGGTGTTAAAACATGCAAACATGTAGTCCAAGGATTGGTTTCGTAATTTTGCTAAAGGCGCAATGCCGAAATGTTTTCAAAGCAGTGTTCCCGTAAATTTGATAAACGTTTTGATGCTCGAACGATAATAAAGGGGGTATTATAAAAGGATTCAATATTTTCACTTAACTCACTGAAGGTCCTTTCTGTAATATGTGATGGTATCGTATATGTGAGGTTACAATTTACAAAATCGTATGACGCTCAATCATATCTTTCGCATTTGATAAATTCACTGTGCATTAGCAAGACATTAACAGTTTATTTTAAATAAATTGTGTTTCATTTCGTTGTTTCCTTTTCATTTTGAGTCATATTAAAGATTCATTTATTTATTCTCGTGGCTCCGAAACTTTCGAAAACAATATATAAACACTCATGAAATGCTAAAACGACTTCGCACGGAAACAAGTATTCATCTAGCAGTATTCTGTACAATATGATTGGGCATATTAACATATTTGGTTTGGTCTAACGCAACTAAATAATCTTTCGGATTTAGATTCAGTTGCAGAATGATCACATGTCCATCGAAGAATTGGAAGAATACGAACGAGGCAAAGCAGGTAAGTTAAACAGGTTTGTTTCCTTATACATGTACTTATTATTATCGCAAAACGAAAGCGAACCCTATTTGGAAACAAATATGGACACGTGATCCATATATTTCATATATACAAAGACGTGTACAGTTACAATTAATCCCCAAGGAGTTGTCTTTAGCTACACTTCTTACCTGCTCATCAACCTTAAGGTCTTGGTAGGGCGTGTTTTTATGCCCCTGAAGGTGGGCATATAGTGATCGCATGTCCGTCCGTCTGTCTGTCTGTCCGTCAGTCTGTCTGTCTGTCTGTCTGTCTGTCTGTCCGTCACACTTTGCGTTCAGGTTTCGAAAAATGCTCATAACTTCTATGTCGCTTAGGATGTAACCTTCATATCTGGTATGCAAATGTTTATGGAAAAGGCCTTTTCATACGCACACAAATTGTGACCCCTTTGACCTTGACCTTGAACTAAGGGTCCGCGTTTAGGTTTCGAAATCTGCGTTTAGGTTTCGAAAAAGCGTTTTCTGGGGCATATGTCACGATATGGTGACAGCTCTTGTTTTGTTAAAAAATCCATATGTGTATGTAACTTTCGATTGTTTTACTTTGAATTTCACATACGTTTTATGCTAGGTCACTAAAAAGGCTCATAACTCTGGCCTGCAATAAAACATAAATATAACAATTTAAAGTTTATATGGTATATGGAATACTTATTAATATTAGTTGAAATTTTTAAATATAACTATTATATAAAACTATAAGTGAAACTTCTCCCGTGTGATTTTGGGGAAGATATATAATTTTGATTAAAACAAAATGTACATAGTGATATATATTAGTCAGTAGACTGATAATCGAGCGCGTTATTAAGGAACACGTCTTTGTCCAGAAATTTTATCTGGACTATCTATTATACCTACAATCTGTACTGCTCGCTGGGTCTTAGGCGTTTGCGAAATCCTAGGGTTAAGGTTTGCGTTTATTCAATTAAACCTCTGCAAATACTGCATGTATTAAATTAAGACTTCGCCCACTTAGTCATTATGTTTGGTCCCTGCCAATTAAGCAGAATTGTGCCTGATTTTCATATTAAGAAAAGTCAGGTTTAACATTCGTGTACAAGATTTAATTTAAGATAAGGTTAACGTTCAACAATTGGAAATCTCTGTACTACTTTTAATATAAAATTGAAAAAAAGTCATACATACCAAGACGTCAAACTCTGATTTGCAATTTTGCAAAAATATGTTGCTTCGAATTCTTCTAGTATCAGAGATTTGTTTGTGTGTGCAAGTATAAGTTGATGAAACTACAACGAATAAATGCTTGTAACTTTTTTCAAGATTTTTTAAAAGTATTCATTTGAGGCATTTTGCAAGGCCCATTTCTCTGATTTTCATTTAACAGTATTAGTATACGTTCAGAACATAACCAAATGCCAAATCAAGGTCTGCATGCAACATCATTACATCTGTGCATTCATTAAATGTACTCAATTGCAACTGCTCCCCGTCTTCAAGGTTACTGACCAAGGCTCTTATCTCTTATCTGCGATTGAGTAGGCTGATATAAATTAGGTACATAGTATTGGCACAACTCTAAAACTAACCATGTGACTTTGTACCTTTTACTAACACTAATCTTTAGTTACATATTGTGTAAATAGTAAAAGGCGATGATTTTGGAAAGCTCATCTTGTACTTTCTTTCAAACATTACAAATGTCAAGAATTAAATCCCACGATTTCTTGTTTTTTAAGTTCGTCTGAGAACATTTAGAACAATTACTCAATACGTTGTTGGTATCACTAACACAATGGTCATAAAAAGCAATGATGACATAGCCACCTAATAGCTTGTTCAGCTATACGGCGTCTCTTGTTTTACATCAGTAATACTTGTCATGACGCACATAGCCATATTTTATAAAATTTTAATGTAATATTTGACTCTTCTTTTAAACTTCGTATCGATACACACGCACTCTGAAATATGTTCTTGATATAAAATCAACAATTGGTGAAATACTTTTAAATCTGTTAATACTTCGCATATCATTGTCTTCATTGATACAATTTAGAACAAGTTTATCTCCTTACCAATCATTGTACAAACGTGATGGAGGAATTGTGCGCGAGAGTTTGCTATTGTTTGAACCAGTAATATATTTCCTTTTACATGCGTTTTAATTTAAAGTGCTACATGCCTGTTTGAACTTAAATCTATAAATTGATGCAATTTTTACTTATATATAAATGAACGATACAGTTAATATTTTGGTTTTTGCAAAAATATTAAAATAATGGATAATTACCAAAATTGTTATATAGTTTTCGGCCCAATATTTGAAGGCCTGAGTGGTTCATGCGGTATTGACTTTAGATTGCAATTATATAAATATAGAGTTCTAGAAAAACAACATGTTTCATTGAGGTCCTTTTTTAATATATACTTGGATAATTTGACGTTGTTAGTAACATTTGTAGTTCAGGTATTAATCAAGAATTTCTAAAACAAAAAATACTTTCTAATTGTCAATTTCAAATGAAGGAAACAGTAATGTAATTGTATGAAATGTTTAAATGCACATATCCGGTAATAATGTTTCAAGAATATATCGCATGAAACCAATTTTCCGGGTAAAATTGTTGTTAGTAGCAGCAGTAGTAGTAGTTGTAGCAGTAGATTTAGTTCTAGTAGTAGCAGTAGTAGTAGTAGTTTTAGTAGTAGTAGTAGTAGTAAAAATAGTACAAGTATTATTAGTAGTAAAATTATTACAAATAGTTGAAGTAGCAGTCGCTGTAGAAGTAGTAGTAGTAGTAGTAGTAGTAGTAGTAGTAGTAGTAGTAGTAGTAGTAGTAGTAGTAGTAGTAGTAGTAGTAGTAGTAGTAGTGGTAGTAGTAGAAGAAGAAGTAGTATGTATAGTAGTAGTAGTAGTAGAAGTAGTAGTAGTAGTAGTAGTAGTAGTAGTAGTAGTAGTAGTAATAGTAGTAGTAGTTTTAGGAGTAGGAGTAGTAGTAGTAGTAGTAGTAGTAGGAGTAGTAGTAGTAGTAGTAGTAATAGTAGTAGTAGTAGTAATAGTAGTAGTAGGGGTGGTGGTAGTAATACCAGTAGTAGTAGTAGTATTTGTTGTTGTAGTAGAAGAAGTAGTAGTAGGAGAAGCAGTAGTAGTATTAGTATGAGTAATAGAAGTAGTTGTAGAAGAAGTAGTATTTGTAGCAGCAGCAGCAGTAGTAGGTGTAGTAGTAGTAGTAGTTGTTGTTGTAGTAGTAGAAATAGTACAAGAGTTTTGAGAAGTATAATAATTAGTTATAGTAGAAGTAGAAGTAGACGAGTAGGCGTAGAATTAGCAGTATAAGTAATATTATTATTATTATTATTATTATTAGTAGTAGTAGTAGTAGAAGTAGTAGTAGTAGCAGTAGTAGTAGTAGAAGTAGAAGTAATAGTAGTAGTAGTAGTAGTAGTAGTTGTTGTAGTAGTAACATTTTTAGTAGTAATACAAGTATTAGCAGAAGTAGAAGTAGAAGTAGTTCTAGTATTACTAGTACTAGAAGTAGTAGTAGTAGTATTATTAGTAGTAGTAGTAGTAGTTGTAGTAGTAGTAGTAGTAGTTGTTGTTGTTGTAGTAGTTGTAGTAGTAGTAGTAGTTGGTTGTAGTAGCAGTTATAGTAGTAGTAGTAGTAGTAGGAGTAACATAAGTTGAAGTTAAGTTAGTTGAAGCAACAGCGACAGCATTAGTAGTTTAGTAGTAGTATAATAGTAGTAGTAGTGGTAGTAGTATTTGTAGTAGTAGTAGTAGTAGTAGTAGTAGTAGTAGTAGTAGTAGTAGTAGTAGTAGTAGTAGTAATAGCAGTAGAAGTAGAAATTGAATAAATAGAAGTTGCAACAGCAGCGGATTAAAAGTAGTTTTAGCAGAATTTGTAGTAGTGATAGTAGCAGTAGAAGTAGTAGTATAGTAGAAGTAATAATAATATTAGTAGTAGAATAAATAGAAGTTGCAGCAGCAGCGGATTAAAGGTACTTTAAGCAGAATTTGTAGTAGTGATAATAGTAGTAGAAGTAGTAGTATTATGGTTATTGTAGTCTTTGTTTTCTTTATTAATATTGATGTCAATCTCAGTTACATGTATTATTTCAGATTTTCGCAGGAACTTAATACAGTTCTATACGACGAAGATTAATATTGTATCGATTTCTCCACTATGGGAGGGTTGTGACAAACCCGTCTGTGATATCTTTGTGACACCTAAATTGATTCCTATTATTATTGAAAAAGATGGTTCTCCAACGAAAACAAACCACACGATTCAACAATACAAAGACATATTTTACAATGATAAAAAGCTCAATCGTGTGTTTATTGAAGGAGATCCCGGCACGGGGAAATCCACATTCCTTCTTAAACTTGCGCTTGACTGGTGCGAGGCAGTATTATTGCACAATCCTATTCACCTATCTACATTCAGCGATGTTGATACGTTGAAGGACTTCCAGTTTTTGTTTCACATTTTACTAAGAGATGCTAGCGGTCAGCGTGAGGTGATAGACATGATTAAAACACAAATCATAGACATAATTTTCACGGGTGATGAACGCAAAAAGGCATTTAAGCTTTTACTTACGTTAATGAACATCAATTGATGCGTTTTCGTTACTCGCCCTGGCTGCAGGTGTTGTTAATTTGTAGTAGTAGAATTAGTAAAAGTAGCAGCAGCAGATAAGAAGTAATTTAGTAGAAGTAGACGTAGCAGTAGTAGTAGAAGTAGCAGTGTTGTTATGGTATGTGTTGTTTTCATTATGTATATTGATGTCAATCTCAGTTACATGTATTATTTCAGATTTTTGCAGCAACCTAATACGGTTCTATCTGACGAGGATGCATACTGTATCTGTTTTTCCACTACGAGAAGGTTGTGACAAACCGATCAGGGATTTCTTTGTGACACCGAAACTGAGTCCAATTATTATCGAAAAAGATGGTTCTCGAACGAAAACAAACCGCACGATTGAACAATACAAGGACATCTTTTACAGCGATAAAACGCTTAACCGTCTGTTTATTCAAGGAGACCCCGGAACGGGGAAATCTACATTTCTTATTAAACTTGCGCTTGACTGGTGCGAGGCAGTGTCATCGCACAATCCAAATTGCGTATCGACATTCAGTGATGTTGATACGTTAAGGGACTTCCGATTTTTGTTTCATATTTCACTAAGAGATGCCATCGGTCAGCGTGAGGTGATAGAGATGGTTAAAACGCAAATAATAGACTTGATTTACACGGGATATGAACGTATAAAAGCATTTAAGCTTTTACAACAAATCATGAAAAAGGAAACTTGCATCGTTACTATGGATGGACTGAATGAATGGGCGGATCATTTAAACAAATACACAGTACCTTTAATTGCAAACTGTCATACAAAGTGCGTATCTTTAGTAACAACGCGACCATGGAAAATGATGGATGAGCGTATCAAGGATTCTGACATTGAAAGACTTATAGAAATTGAAGGTATAACCGATTCAGAAGAGTTCACAAAGCACATAATACTCAGTCTTCAGACGGGTACTGACAGGACACACAATGAATTCAAGGCATACGTTAATAAACATCAATTGAGGCGTTTTCTTACGTTGCCCTGGCTGCAGGTGTTGTTAGTTAATGTGTGGATGAACAACAGCGATTTTAAGGGTTCCCTGTGCGAAATTAACTGTATTCTACTTGACCTACTTTTTAAGAAGGCAAATGCGAAAAAGGGTTACTTTACAATTGGGCATTCGATACAGTGTTTATCAAATACGAGCTTCATTAAGGAAAGAGTTGATATATTTGATGCGCTTGCGAATGCTGCGTTTCAATTTACGTTTTCATCAAAAACATCTCTAGCGTTCAGCGAACGGGAATTAATGAATTATTTAACTGTAGAACAGTTGCAATTTTGCCTCCATGCTGGTGTTTTAACACGAAGATGCAGTGTCGGTATATCAGCACAGGAATCACAGTTCTCATTTATACACGAGACTGTCCAGGAATTCCTGGCTGCATATCATATCGCAAATTCAAAGCAAGAACTTTCAGATTTTTTCCCAACCGAAACGAAATACAATGTCTTAGAAATGAGTCAGACAGTCATTTATCTGTGTGGGCTAGACTGTAAGAAAGCGAATGAACTGTTAAACCGTCTGACTGACGTTGAGTTCCTCGAAAACATAAACCGAGGACTAAGCGTGTACGTACATGGATACGTTGACTTGGAACACTTAATGACATTGCAGACTGACGATTATACAAAGATAAAGGATGTTAAATCAAAACACACTCGGATGGCTAAAGATGCACATTTTCTTGTTGCATTGTCAGTCTTGTTCCAGCGCATGTTTATTTCATGCTGCATTGAGGCTAAAGCCAGCGGTCAGAAGGAAATTTGCCTGAATTGTAGGGACTTTACATTTAGTAAATATGTGAGTAATGCCGATTCAAATGCATTAAAAGAACTGTTAATATTCAACAAGTCAAATGTGCGGTCACTTATTTTAGAAACTAATGTTCTACAAACAGGCGAAATACTGACAGTACTTCAACATTCCAAGCGTTATCTTAAACGCGTTACGACGAAAGTGACCCCAGAAATTAATACAGAATTACATCAGATGCTCATACAGGAGTTGCACTGTACTGGGAAAATTAACGTACCATCTTTTTCTTGCGTACTTCCGTCCCTGTCTCAATTAAAGTATTTGAAAATTGAGGACTCACGTTTTTCGGAAGACATCGTTCTTCCTGACACAATACAAAACATTAGTTTGTTAAAATGTACATGTACTGAATTGTTTCTGCGACGGTTACTAATGCGCTTAGCGTCATTAAAACACGATACTTATTGTGATTTGTTTGAGATTGATACTGATTGCAAAACACACCTATTTCAGTCAGAATTATTGTTAAAAGACATGACAAATATTTTACTACATGTGAAACTGGGAAAAACTGACTTATATGGACTATTTAATGGCACATCTATCGGGAAACTGGCTCTAAGTACCGCTGGTGACCTCTCATTAGCGTCAGAGATTCTTCACACGCTCAACAAACTCACAAAGCTATGTTTGAGGGGGACATATACGGGTCGATGTGATCTTAGGCTACCTGCTTCACTGCAATGTATTCTCCTGCAGGAAGTCGAATGTTCAGCTGAGTGGCTGTGCAGCTTTGTGATCACACTGTCTTCATTAGATCATCCTGTCGAGTGTCTACTGGTGGATGTTGTATTGCATCATAGTGAAGCAACCCGTGGAGATGATTCAGATATATATTTATCAGGCTTGCGCTCTGAAATATTATCACGTGACCTGTGCAATATTGAGATATTAGTGAAGAATTTCAGTATGGAACTGTTTGAAATATTACGTGATTCAAGTATAGGGATCCTAGATCTGAGAACGGCTGATTGTGTCTCATTAGCGTCAGAGATTCTTCACACGCTCAACAAGCTCACAAAGCTATATTTGTCGGGGACCTATACGGGTCGATGTGATCTTAGGCTACCTGCTTCACTACAATGTATTTTTCTGCAGGAAGTCGAATGTTCAGCTGAGTGGCTGTGCAGCTTGTTAATCACGCTGTCTTCATTAGATCATCGTGTCGAGTGTGTGCTGTGGGATGTTGTATTGCATCATAGTGAAGCAACCCGTGGAGATGATTCAGATATATATTTATCAGGCTTGCGCTTTGAAATATTATCACGTGACCTGTGCAATATTGAGATATTAGTGAAGAATTTCAGTATGGAACTGTTTGAAATATTACGTGATTCAAGTATAGGGATCCTAGATCTGAGAACGGCTGATTGTGTCTCATTAGCGTCAGAGATTCTTCACACGTTCAACAAGCTCACAAACCTATATTTGAGGGGGACATATACGGGTCGATGTGATCTTAGGCTACCTGCTTCACTGCAATGTATTCTCCTGCAGGAAGTCGAATGTTCAGCTGAGTGGTTGTGCAGCTTGTTGATCACGCTGTCTTCATTAGATCATCCTGTCCAGTGTGAGCTTCGGGATGTTGTATTGCAACCTAGTGAAGCAACCCGTGGAGATGATTCAGATTTATATTTATCAGGCTTGCGCTCTGAAATATTGTCACGTGACATGTCCAATATTAAGATATCAGTGGTAAATTGCAGTATTGAACTGTTTGAAATATTACGTGATTCAAGTATAGGGATCCTATATCTGAGAACGGCTGATTGCGTCTCATTAGCGTCAGAGATTCTTCACACGCTCAACAAACTCACAGAGCTATATTTATGGGGGACCTTTACGGGTCGATGTGATCTTAGGCTACCTGCTTCACTGCAATGTATTATCCTGCAGGAAGTCGAATGTTCAGCTGAGTGGCTGTGCAGCTTTGTGATCACGCTGTCTTCATTAGATCATCCTGTCCAGTGTGAGCTGCGGGATGTTGTACTGCAACCTAGTGAAGCAACCCGTGGAGATGATTCAGATATATATTTATCAGGCTTGCGCTCTGAAATATTGTCACGTGACATGTCCAATATTAAGATATCAGTGGAAAATTTCAGTATTGAACTGTTTGAAATATTACGTGATTCAAGTATAGGGATCCTAGGTCTGACAACGGCTGATTGTGTCTCATTAGTGTCAGAGATTCTTCACACGCTCAACAAGCTTACAAATCTCTATTTGTTGGGGTCATTTACGGGTCGATGTGATCTTAGGCTACCTGCTTCACTGCAATGTATTAGTCTGCAGAAAGGCGAATGTTCAGCTGAGTGGCTGTGCAGCTTGTTGATCACGATGTCTTCATTAGATCATCCTGTCCAGTGTGAGCTGGGGGATGTTGTATTGCAGCCATGTGAAGAAGCTCATGGAGATGATACTCATATACATGTATCAGACTTGCGCTCTGAAATATTGTCACGTGACCTGTCCAATATTGAGATATTTTTGAAAAATTTCAGTATGGGACTGTTAAAAATAGTGAGTGGTTCAAGTGTTGGAAGTGTTAATGTTACAGTGTGTGACGAACATACGCTTTCATTAGTGACACAAAGCGAATTACTCATGTTGAAAGAATTTCGTTTAAAAGGGATTTATTCGACAGAGTTTAAATACACATTTCCAGTGTCTCTGCAATTTCTGATTTTAGAAGAAGTATCCTGTTCTTCAGACTGGCTTTACGCTTTGCTGATACACCTTTCAACGTTAGGTCATTCCGTTCGGTTGTTCTTGCATAAATTTGTGGTGTCAAACACGCAATCGCCAGGTGAAATAGATTCAAAGCTACCCGCACTGCGATGTGCAGATTTATCGAGTGTTAAATTAGAGGTTATGAAGGACTGCCCTGGATTGTATGAATCATTACCCACAATGAACATCAGCAGTCTGAACATGACTCAAATAGACAACGCTGACATGCTGTCACAGACACTGCCTCGTCTTATCCACTTGGAGCACCTGAGAATCTGTTTGCATAACTATCATATGGATATGAGAATGCCGAAATCTATTAAGTACGTTTTTGTAATTTTCAAAACATTGTCTCCATCCTCGCTACGACATTTCGTACAGAACATGCTTACTACCAATCATACTGTGCATTGTAAAGTGCTGTTCCGTGTCGAGGAGAAAGAAGACGAATATACTAAAATCAAAGAAGAATATTGTGAACAGGAATTATTGGAGGTGCAACTGTTTGAAGTTGTTGACAAACGACATTCTGTTGGTGGTGGTTGGGCTGCTCGTACACTTTCTGCTACCGCTGATGATGCTGATGACGAGTATGATAAACATTTACTACGAAGAGAGGGAGAATTCGTTGATACAAAACCGTGGGTTCATTATTGTAAAATTCGTATGAACATTTTGTGCTCAGACAACTCCTTTGGTGCTCGTTAAACTCGTGCGTGTTTTAATAAGAATATTATAGCATGTCTGAATCAAAGCCCGCATTGCACAGCTACTTAGAAGTCCCCATCTTGAAATTTTCTACCTTACAATTCAATAACATGTTTTCGCATTGTTTTTCTTTAGAAAACTGTGCATGCACACATTTACCATAATACCAATTTTAAAATGTTTTCACTAAATGTACTTTTATAAGAAAACGGTGTATCATATAGATTAATGCAAATATCTGATTGATATTCCACGGGTATAAGAAGAACAATACGAAAACTAACATTTTGATTGTGTACATTACATTTATATTATGATTTGAAGAGGGCTTAAACTGGTTTACAAGGATTCGTATTGTAGGATATTTATTTATTTTCGACAAAATTTGCTTTTTGCAATATTTTAAGTTAATAGCATTATACCAGAGTGTTTTTTTAAATACAAATTAACATGTTATTGTAAAGCAACCTTTAACCGTGTGTAATATATCCAGAAGGTTTAATATACATTTGGTTAATCTTAAGTAATTATCAGAAATAAAAAATCAACTTCGCATTGCCTTATTAAAAAAAGCAAAACGCGATTAAATAAATCATAAGCATATTTAAATATGCGTCCGCATTGTGCGCAATAGACTATTTACCCGGAATACAACTTCCTTTCTGAAAAAGTGTAATGTACTAAAGGCCTATGTGTGTGCATCGAGCCTCAAACCATTTTCGTCAGTCTGGGTCAGCTGGACGTCAGTGTAAACAATGGTCGCCATCGCGGAACAGCAATTAATCATCGTAAACAATGGTCCCCATCGCGGAACAGCAAGAAAGCAGCGAAAACCATGGACGTTATTGCGGAAGAGCAAGAAAGCTACCGAAAACTATGGTCGTAGTCGCAAAATAGCAAGAAAGCAGCGTAAACCATGTTCAGTATCGCGGAACAGCAAGAAAGCAGCGTAAACCATGGTCGTTATCGCGGAACAACAAGATAGCTTCCGAAAAATTTAGAAATTTCATTGAACTACATTTCTTTTTATGTATGGCACAGTTATATTAAATGGTTATTTTTGTTGTTTTTTGCGAAAATTAAGGTACCAGTATTTAGATAGACTAATTATGAATTTAATTATAATTTTACTTTAATCTATTTATGTCCATTTATTTTGCTATATATGATTATAATGCTTTAAGCGACAAAAGAGTGAGAAAAAACCTATACAATATATAATTGACTGCAAACAAAAAATATTTTGGTCAAGCTAATAGTTTTATTTCTGTGGTTCTTTTGTCAATAAATGAACTTAATTTATTTATTGGGCATTTCATTTTTACATGTTTTCAGGTTAATCTTGTTTGCATAATTTGTGAAATATTAAGTGTAAAAATCAGCTAAACATGTGTTAAATTGCACTTCCGGGCATGTAAACTCTAGACAGGAAAAGATCCCACAAAAATGAATTAAATGAGTGTGGTTTGCGTATATAATCGTTCGCACTTCTGATAGTCCTTAAATACGTGGAATGGACAGTATGGAAATATCTGTTTTATATGAAATTATTGCTTTTTGTTAGATCATCTGAGCACCAAATGCTCAAGGTGAGCAATTGGGATCACACCAAGAACGGCGTCCTTCGTCGTTCGTGTCCGTTTTGCGTACTCAACGTTCAGCTCATCACTTTTCTCAAAGGCCACATTGTGCATCACTTCTTGATCGAACTTATTTATTTGAACAATGGAGTTCAAATCTGGATCAAGTGCTTCCAAAAACAAGGTCACCTGGTCATATAATAAAAAATCTCATGTGTAACCATCGTCTACCTACCTCAAAGATCGAGGTCACAGTTACAGGTCAAAAGTAAAATGTGTTGATACATTTGGTCATAATTTTCCGATTTTGTCATTAAACAGATTGAATATACCGCAACGTTGCTTTATATTGATGTATTGTCAAACATAGCACAAATTTTAGTCATCATAAGGCGACCTGTCGCGTGCTACTGTCTCTCCACCACATAGGTTAACGTCACTCTTCAAAGATATATGTGTTCTCTATAAAACAACTTAATCGGCATGCAATTTGTTATTTGTGCATGGTCTTTTACAATTAATTGCCATTAGCGACATCCATGTATTTTATTTTGCTGTCTCCTACCTAAGAGGTCAGGGTAACACTTAGAGGTCACAGTGTGTGGATTTTGTGTATGCCTAGCGACCGGATACCCACGGGTTTATGGGATCGTTCTTTCGATCATCCCAATAGTCACCAAGCACTGGTTCTACCCAGGAATTGGACTTGAGAGCTTTCCATGCAATCGAACTTACATAAAAGTATTTAAACGAAATTTGGTTACACACCAGCTTGTCAAGTCTGTATTGTTTTATTTATCATTCAATTGGGGAACAACTTACGACAAATGACTACCATGCGGAGATTGATTGTCAGGTTTATGACAATTCTCCCTACTTCAAAAGGTCAAGATCACACTTAAAGGTCAAAAATCAAACTTGGCTATATCAAGGTTATGTTGGACATGAGCAGGGTTATGGGCAAAAAATGTTGGGTCACCCGTGCTCTATAGACAGATTTCTTGATTATCCTGTCCATGCAATTGTTCTGTTACTAAGTGCGTTCATTCTATCGGGTCAGGACTACCCCAATTGGTGTCTATGAACGCGTGTGAACGCTAAAGGACCGTTATGTCGCTCTTGTTTTATTATAATGCTGTAAATTTATAACGTATTGCTTCAAGTTCGTTGGTCTTCGAAAACAAAAGTCAAAAATACAGATCTGAACTATCTCGGGTTTTATAGCAGACGCTCGACTGATTATGGCAATAATCCTAGGAATGATGTTTTTACAGAAAATTAGATATGTATGAATATGCAAATATTAATTCTTGTTTACATTAATGCATAATTATGCAAAATTAAATTAATAGCATTAGGCTCGGACTCATACACATGTGGTGACAAATATACTCTGTATTTAAGTTTTAATTTTAGTGAACAAAATATAAGTATAAACTTTTACTCCCGACTTAAGTCACGTAAACATTATATTCAAACGAAAAAGCATTGTATCAGTCGATACGACACATTACTTTTATCTACACTGCAATCTTTTATGAACGTTAACGGTCATGAACATAATTGCTATTGTATAATGTATTCATAAATAATAATTATTTGAAAAGCTATGCATTATCATGTAGCATAATGTTTCAAATTATTGTGTTTAGGTTTTATAGTATAAGTAAAAATTAACATAACTTTATGCTCAGTACGTTTACCTTATTTTTAGATGTGTCGGTCATGAAACCCTCTGCAGATATTAATGATGAGAGCAAGAACAGCCATTCTGCCATGATAATCGACGATGCCAGACTCACACTTGTAAAATGACGTCAAGCTTAAATCTTGGAGGTAAAGATCCGGAAATATATCTATCAAATTTGTAACGCACTTAAAATGTAACGGTTAATTGTTAACGGCGTAAAGACACAATTTAAATAGAGAGATACTCATAAACGATTGATTTTAGAATTATAAAGCGCATGCTTGTATAAAATATATAATCAATATTAATAGCATATGTATTCATTGGTAAATTTTAAAAGATTGTATAATACTATACACAAACATAATGCCTATTTGTGTTTTTCTTTTAAATTTGAACAGGTTCTCCGTCATGTTTTTGTTACGCAATCCATTAGAAAATTAAAACAAGACCGTGATTCTGGATGTAGTAACTGCAGCAAGGATAACGTCCGCCGCACGTTTCACTGTACTGTCATTTTCTCAAACGTCTATGGTGACGCGATATCCCCATCGATTAGAAGAAAAACAGCTGTGCTACACATATTATTCAACTTTTCAAGAGATAGTAATTTCTTCCACAGATAGTTTGCTACTAAATAAATCGTGTGACAATACCTACTTGTGATGTTGCGTATATTGAAATTCGCTTATGTGCTATTAAGCTATTTTTAAATATTGTGCCTTCATTGTTAACGGGGTGGCTATGTTTTATAGTGTTATTTTGTAATGTTTACTTTGTGATGTAAATGAAAGTAAGTACATTTTTGTTTTGACATTGCTAGTGTATCGTAGTTTGACGTGTAATACGTTGTATCATTTTGCGAGTTTTAGTGGTTTATTGCAAATGTATGTTAATCAAAGTCCAAATATAATTTGTATCTGTTAATATAAAGGTGTGAATAGATTTTTTTTCACTTTTGTCATTTCGAATAACCATATGAACAGAAGGTGTGTAAATGTATATAATGTAAATACCCTATTTAAAATGTGCACTTTGATGCAATTTTCATTAACTGTATGAATTGATTAAAAACATTTTTTTAAGTTTCACATTTTAGGTTGCTTTTGAAATGTCGTTTTGCACATGTCTAGTTTAAATGATTTACATTAGTGAATTCAAATGTGTGTTTATTTTTTTTCGCATAGCCGTTATGGTTATTGTTTTGTTGTTGTCATGCTAAACGTGACCATGTACGTTATGTATTGCTGTAAATTACACGAACGTCGTCCTTTGAAAATAATTATGTAAACAAATAGTGAATATAGAATGCAAATGCATAATTCGTCATACATAAATAGTGGTGTTAATCGATTAATTCCAACATACGAATTATTTTGTTATTACCTGTTCATGCATTATTCTTTTAATTGTTACTTTATTATTGTAAGTCGATGTATGCCAACATTATGAGCATCTTTTTATAACATGTATATATTTTACCTTTTATTCTTACTTTAAAATTGTAAGTCGATTAATGCCAACATAAGGATAATTTTGTTATTACATGTAAATACATTTTACATTGAGTTTGCTAGACCATTCATGCAAACGTAAGGATCGTTTCAAGCTTTTAGTTACTGATAACTAACATACCAGTAACTAGTACTCAGTCGCTTAAGTAAAATTATTTATATTTCATAGTATCTTAAATGCCGTTAACCAATATGTGTGACAAAACGATACTTCTAGTACATAGATTGTTAACTAATTAATAGGTTAATTACGTATCCTGTCAAATACAATAATTTGAAGTTTTATTTGTAGTACAATGTGTATCGGTCAGGCATTTTAGTTTTATACGTGTTCTGTAAATATTACATGACTGTTTACAAATATTATATGTGTTTTTTTACTATTTAATATCGCGTGCATGTACTTTGAACGCTACTTATAAAATATAAAGACGTGTAAAATTTAAGTATAACAAATTAACTATGATGTAATAGCTTAGTTCAAATCGTTCCGGTTAATTTCATATTTACGTCAACGAAACTAAATAAAGTTGTAGTTAGTAAAACTTAAAAGATATAAAACGAGCTTTAAAGACCATAACTGTATACTGAGCAATGTAAGCCTCAATTGATTCAAATCTCTTTCGGTACGAAATAATAATTTTCGAACGGTACTTAAATGAATTTATAAATTAGGGTCAGTGGCAGGTTAATATCGGCGTGTAATACAATTTAAGACCCTTTTGCGACAGCTTCTGTTGACCGAAAATGAATAATATCTTTATAATATTACTTCAAATAAGAAGCTCTGAAAGGAATGATGTAGTTTGTATTTTAATCTGTTCTTATGTTGTAAGTGTATCATAGAATCAATTTTATTTTGTATTGTGAATGGATTTTTATAAATAAATATTAACATTTAAATACAATTTTAGCGAATGATGGTTTACATTGTAAAAAATGCACCATTTTTTTTTACATTTACCGAAAGTTTATCTGATGAGGCTTAGATTTGATTGTATATATCACAAGTGTTCGTATGTGTAATATATCATTTATTGTTTAAAACACGATGATAATTAATTGAATGTTGTATAATTAATTTAATATTAGATGATTGTCATAAAATATTATATGTACATGTATTTGTCCTGGAATAATATTAAATACTTCTGTATAAACCTTGATACAACTAAATAAGAAATAATGTTTAAGATTGAAAACTTCAGGAGTCCTTATGGACTTAAATACGTGTATACAAGTAAAAACTTGAACATAGGGACAGTGCTCTTTGAAAAGAGGGCTACGTGCATGTGCGTAAAGTGTCGTCCACGATAAGCATTGCAGTCCGCACAGGTTTATCAGGGACAACACTTTACGCCTGGATTTTTTTATAAGAATAGACTTTCTGCCAACGAAAAATACCATAAACGCGGAAAGTGTTGTCCCTGATTAGCGTGTGCGGACTTTACAGCCTCATATAAGACGACAATTAACGCACTTGCATTAAACCCCCTTTTCACAGAGCACAGCCCATATGTTCAAGTTTTTACTTGTATACGCGTTCTAAAGTCCATAAGGACTTCTGAAGCTTTTAATCTGAAATTATGATTGGAATAATACGGCTAGTAGTAGAACGTTGTTTGGTTATAATTTATTCACGACAAACGGCTTGTTTTGTTTTTTTAAACAAGGAGTATATAAAATGTGGATTATTCTGAAAATAAAATTAATCGGCGGCGTTTATTGTTTGAAAAACACATGTAGTACTAAATACTTCAGTGTAATTAAACAGTTTAATTCACGTGTTTAAATGCTCCCTATCAATTCGTTTCAAACTTAACTTGATTATTTAGCAAGTAATGTAACATAATCATTACATAACTTGAATCTAAAACAAACTGTATAAAATGTTCCAGTTATTGAAATTATTTAAAATAAATTATTTAAAGATGTTACATCCATTATAGTGTCCCTTAATACAACTTCATATTGATTGTTTGATTTTGTATCAATGAAAATTACGGCATTCCATTAAGTGTATGAATGCAAACGACATTATAGTGTTTTATATGCTAATAATAAAGATGGGCGGAATATTGAAAACTATTATTCACAGCAATTCGTGTTTAAATGCAAACTTAGAAAAATAAATGGTGTTAAAATCGGAATCATATATTCTATCATAGGTTTTTGTTGAATAACCCATGGAAGGGATTATTGATGCGTGCTTTCAGAGTTTGTCGTACTTAAGACTTTATTTTTTTGTATCTTTTCTGCTGACCGTTTGATATCAAACATAAAAGTTGATCCAAAAGTATAATTTATTTTTATAACCGTAATTTTGGGTATACATAATATTACATGTACATACATGTTATCATTTTTTAATCGAGAAAACATTTAACATAATGTACTGTTCTTTTTTACAGACCAATATCAATTTGCTAAAATTTCATAGTATTTCTTAAAATAATATGTTTATAATTGTATTTAATGTATTTTTATTAACACTAATACATGAATTGTATAAAAATGAATGCGTTAATAACATATTCTTACTAAAATTCTTTATTTGGACAAGAAGCACAATAACTGAATAATTCTGCATACTAGTAGTTAACATACACATTAACAATTCATTATATATCAGTCTAGAATGATGTAAATGTGTTCTTTTTACTGAGCTCAAATGAAACCTTTACACGATTAATCTTTTAAAAGATGTCTACATATTTTGTCCATAACATGGCATTTATGTTGATAAGCATTGTTATCCTCGAATGGAAGTTTATGTTGAACTGTCTTATATTTAAAACATACATGCGTTGTCAATGTTATGTTTAAATATTACCTTATTATATTATTATGAATATTGAAACATCGAAGTAACATTTTGCCTTTTTTGCTATGTTTATGTTGTTATTTCAGCTCTTGAAATATTTATCATATGACTTGTTAAACATCACCATATTTTTCCTTTCATGTATATGTGAACTGGTCGGTCTGTACATGTCCTTTCCTTCATTAACTTTCGACAATGTCTAAACCAAAGAAAGTTCTTAAATATTAATAACAATAGTTTACTCAAAATTATTGGATTGTCGTTACATGGACTTAAAAACATAACCCGCATTGAAACAATACTTTGATATTTGTTGTTAACTCGCTTGAGCACGACGTTCCCAAGGTTAGTTTTTGTCACAACCTATGTCCGGCGTCCGGCGTCGTGTAGTGTGAATCATCAACTTTTGACAAGATGGTCGAGTTTGAATATACGTTAAACATAGCCCTCTTGTTAAATAAGATCTGTTGAGCACGTAGATGAAACTTAAGTGTATATTTACAATGTCTACGCCGAGTTCCAATGTTGGTCATGTTCGCCCCAGAATGGGTATTTGGTTCGAATAAAAACAACTATGATAACCACTCTGTAAGCCACATTAAGGACTCATTCTTGATAAACTTTACCACTCTGTAAGCCACATTAAGGACTCATTCTTGATAAACTTTACCACTCTGTAAGCCACATTAAGGACTCATTCTTGATAAACTTTACCACTCTGTTAGCCACATTAAGGACTCATTCTTGATAAACTTTACCACTCTGTAAGCCACATTAAGGACTCATTCTTGATAAACTTTACCACTCTGTTAGCCACATTAAGGACTCATTCTTGATAAACTTTACCACTCTGTTAGCCACATTAAGGACTCATTCTTGATAAACTTTACCACTCTGTTAGCCAAATTAAGGACTCATTCTTGATAAACTTTTACACAATTTTTACTTGGACAATAAAAATAGGCAAATAAAAGTTCGAAACTTAGTTACTGAGTCAAACAATATTTCACAATTTCAAATGTATAACATATCCTTACTATAACATTTTGACTCAATCTGAACGAAACCACATTAGAATGTTTATTTAGACAATATCTAGAACGAGTTTCATTCCGGATTTAGTGCATTAATAGGTCAAAACATAGAAAACCCTTATAACCACTCTAGACAATGGCAGGCCAAGGTCAAAGTTTGGTCAGATTCGCCCAACAACTAGGTAACCAGGTCTTATTGTATGATCTATTTGATACCACTCCAGGCCAATATGTATGACTCAGTCTTGATGGATCTTATTGTCAGAGCATTTATTTTGACAATATGATGGCAAAATTGGATTTTAGGTCACGGAGATCTAAAACTAGATCTTGTCAAGTAATTGGTGTCCGTGAACTCAGGTGAGCGCTACATGTCTATCACGGTCCTCTTTGCTTGCATTTGTTTTTGCTTCCCTGGGCACGAGGGTTAGCTTTTTTGATTGTGCGGCATGTAGTGTGCATGATAAAACGTTCCAACTGCCACAGCTGTAGAGGAAACTAGGCCAAGTTTGATTATGGGTCATTTGCGCCCAAAACTCTAGGTAACAAGGTCAATTAAAAAAAAACACATCTTATTACCACTTTAGAGACTGTAATTATGACTTATTCTTGATTATTTTGGTTAGAATGTTTACCTTGACAATATAACTTGGCGACTAAGTCTCTGCGTCAAATGTAAGAGAAACCTTTTAACCACTTTAGTGGCCGAAGTCATGATTCGATCTTGATGATACTGAATAAGAATGTTTATCTTGACATTTTCTAGAATCACGGTCTTCTCCGTCCAAAAACTATGTCACCATGTCAAATCTTATAAAAGCATTGCTACCACGCTTAAGGCTAAAATTTTTGACTCAATATTTATGAAACGTCGTCCGAAAGTTTGTCTTGACAATTTCTAGGCCGAGCTCAAAACTGGCTGACGTGCGTTAAAAAACTAGGTCACCAAGTCAGATTTAAAAACAATCAGACTTGTTTATACCCTGGAAATAAAGTTAGCTTGTGTAACATGTCAGACAATTTTAGTTAATATTGAATATTTGACTGACACAGTAACTCGTCGTTGACTGCTTTTTTATTGATGATAGTTCAGATTACTTGTGCGTATCCTTTGTGTGTTGTTGGTTTCGAGGAACGATTATTGAACTGCCCCATTTCAAATAAAGCAGCATATAGCAGTTGCATTGTACGTCTTTAATCGGTCATTTTGTAACCCTGGACAAAATTCCCTGTCTCAGATCAACTTTGGAATTACAACAGTTTACAAATTCCTGTTTAAGCCATTACGTAGCCATATATTTAGGGAACTATAAATAACCCAACAGTAAACCATTTTACGACAACATGACGCTTGTAAAAACAATGTATGTACGTCAAAGGTAATTGTTACACGTATAAGTCAATTCAAAATTTGCCATACAACCTCTTTGAAATTCCTGTATCTGTGATAACTTTGCTGTATACTGATGTATTTTAAACACGAATGCGATCCATTATAAGGTTACTATAAGCTTTTAAAACGTTTCCCCTACCTTAAATTTCATGGGAACACTTGAGAGTTCAAAAATCAAATTCGGTCATTAAAAAGCTTGTTCTGACTTTATCGTTTACATTCATCATGCTATGAAGATAACTTACCACACATGATAATCATAAGAAGACGACAGGCATTTGGTGGGAAAAACCGTATCATAACCTCAAAGGTCAAGGTCCCACTAAAAGGTCAAAAGTCAAATTAAGCCAAAAGCAGCGTGTTTTAGACTTAAGCGGACATTAAAAACAAAAGTGGAATGTATGGATAGCCTTGTCCTACGGACGAATGTATAATTCATTCATGTTTTTTCCTATTGTTTCCGTATACGTTTCTACCTTCTCTCAGGTAAAGTCTTAAATAACTGATGTCCATGAACTTATGTAAGCGCCGAAAGTCCATCGTGGCCGTTTCGTATTCGTTTACGGATTACGAATACTTGATGATGATGTAAGGCTTTTCGCCAACATATGCCTTAATTTGAATATTTTATCTGCGCCCATGTTGATGATGTAATGGATAGTTTAGAGGTCAAATGATGTTTTCGTGTTGCATACTTTGTCATGAATATTATTATTTAATAAACGAATAATTATCAATATTTTATTTTTGAGTAGTCCCTTTGTTTTCCCCACAAGAGCATTTAGAAAATCACAATATTTTTCCCTCCTCAAACAAAGTTGCCGTATTGAATCCCGCGGTCGATTAAAAAGGCTCGCAGGTTGCCGGATTAAACAAGTATACTGTATGTAAATTAGCAAAATAACACTACACATACAATAGGTTGAATATTACTCTCTAGAATATTCTATGATTAAAGGGTGTTTCAACTTTCATAGTAATAGGTTTTTATTTAAGAAATAATTGTTGTTCACTTTTACGTTAACCCTGTATTCAGATTGAATAACCCTGCATTCAACTTGAATAACCCTGTCTTCAGCTTGAATAACCCTGTATTCAGATTGAATAACCCTGTATTCTTCAGCTTGAATAACCCTGTATTCAGCTTGAATAACCCTGTATTCAGAATGAATGACCCTGTATTCAGCTTGAATAACCCTGTATTCAGCTTGAATAATCCTGTAATCAGCTTGAATAACCCTGTATTCAGCTTGAATAACCCTGAATTCAGCTTGAATAACCCTGTATTCAGCTTGAATAACCCTGTATTCAGCTTGAATAATCCAATGTTTTTCAATTCAAAATAAGCTCAATTCGTATGCGAATGTTAACGTTAATTTCCATCACCGAAATTCGTTTGCATAAACAAGTTGTTAAATGACGCTCATGTCTCTCGCAAATCATATTGACGTTTTTCATTTGTAAAGAGTTAGTTTCGGGTCAACGTACTCGATATGCCATCCGATGAAATCGAAACTCGATTCACATGCCAGCGTATAGAATTCCCTTATGGCTTATGGTTGAAACATGAATGGTGATTTTCGTGTCAGTGTTGTTATTATAAAAACAAAATAATATCTCTGCATATCATCGTAAATGCGCAATTATCTAAAGGGTGATATCCCGATAAAATGAAGAAAACTGATATTACCATGCAATAATAACAATTCATTAAGTATGAAAGCTGCAGTAATTAAAATTTAAGCAAAGGGACACATCGAACTTTCATTCGTTGACCTATGAATATATTTTAACTTTCGGTTTAATCTACGTCGAACGGCACAACGTCAACGATCGCATCAAACAATGAGTAATTTCACTATTGAATAATTGACGAATGAAAAATTCGTAAAATGAGCGCAATACTATGATTTAATCTAGCCACTTATTGCTGAAAAAGAAGTACGATCGTTAATTTTCATGTATTAATTTGCACACGCGCTGGGTTGATCGGGAAACACAGGTCGTATGAGCGATTTACCTGATCAAAAAGCAAGTTGTTTCAACATGCAAACAGTTGTAATTATAATGAGATACATGTACTCAATGATAAATACTAGTCACCTATCACATGTTAGATATTTGACATGTACGAGATAAGACGATACGTAATGGTAAATACGATATACCTTATTATATATATATTGGTAATACACGATCCATACAACGATTAATACGAAGTTCCTTCAATATTTATTTAAGTGTTTAACATATGAACAAGTCTCTATATTTATATATTTAGTGGAAATAATCCGAGTCCGGCGAGTTATATAATGTGTACAAGGGAACATAACTTTTTTCACTATCTTACTTTCTTAAACGTTCAATAAACAGCTATCCCACACCTACCTACTCTAACAAAATAAACAGATATCCCACACCTACCTACTCTGAGACAATAAACAGCTTTCCCACACCTAACTGCTCTGACGAAATAAACAGATATCCCACACTTACATACTCTGACGCAATAAACAGCTATCCCACCCCTACCTACACTGACGAAATAAACAGCTATCCCACACCTATCTACTCAAACGCAATAAACAGCTATTCCACACCTACCTAATCTGACGCAATAAATAGCTACCCAACACCTACCTACTCTAACGCAATAAACAGCTATCACACCTACTACTCTGACGAAATAAACAGATATCCCACAATTACATAATCTGACGCAATAAACAGATATCCCACACGTACCTACTCTGACGAAATAAACAGATATCCCATACCTACCTACTCTGACGAAATAAACAGATATTCCACACCTACCTACTCTGACGCAAAAAATAGCTATCCCACAACTTCATACTCTGACGAAATAAACAGCTATCCTACACCTACCTACTCTGACGAAATAAACAGCTATCCCACACCTACCTATTCTGACGAAATAAACAGCTATCCCACACCTACCTTCTTCGTTTTGCAGCTGATATAGCATTTAACTAGTATTTCTTTTTATAGGGCAGACCGGCTTTGTATGACTGTTATAAGGGATTTGTTAGTTCGATCCCGGTCCCGTACCTGATTAAAATGTTCCTACCGGCTTTTTCCGCGGCGGTACTTCTGATTAAATTAGATTAGTTGGTCAGTTACTGGCATTACTTTGAACACCTCGGCTACAGAAGGTATACTGAATCCCTTTGTAAGACTGAAATACATGTACTGTAAATACGATGGGCACCAAAGATAAGCGAGCATACTTTTCGCTTTTTTGTCGTTTCTTTGCTATTGCTACGCCGTTGTTTAAAGCGTTATTGATTATCGCCCGTCTCACTTGACAGCGTCCCATATAAATATAAACAAACGCTGCAACACATGATAACACGGGGGATGTTTACTTTTGTTTCAGAAGACTTGCCGTTGATTTGTGAGATATTCAAATATACCCTGGGATATTTATGAACTATCAATGATTTGCACGTAAGTCGAAAAACATTTGACTGTTTCCGAACGTTTACGTTTTATAAAAATAGTTTTGAACTTTATCTCAAGTGGATATCTATTATCTATGATCGATTCGCGTTAAAAAGCCGGATGCAGAATCGCTTAGCAAAAGCGTAAATTTCTTCTGTAAAGCTCACGGGAAAACCATTTAAATATTAAGATGGAACACATGTTTCTTGATTCCACACCTTTATGTTTTTGCACATGTTTTGCGGTTGTTGATTTTGGTAATTTTCATGGAAGTTCAGAACATGTGTCATCTCTGTGTGAAACTAAACTGTCTCAAGATAAAAAAAAGTATGATTGAGCTTTAAAACACTTGTGTATCGTGTTGCATAAGTTATATAGCTTGTATGGTTCGAAGACTTATTATGACGTTTTCTTGTTAACATCTTTGGCCCAAATTTTTGTGCAGACAAGCCACGTTCGATACAAGCCAATGACTCTTTCATTTGCAATTTTATTAACAGCGTCGGGTTAAACGTACTTAATGAAATTTTTCCTTAATAGATGTGCACTATTTTTTAACAAATATGACATGCAATAAAGATTTAAATGATTTTATAAGTTTAAGCAAAAGTAACAACTGAACAGTTATGTTGAAAAATGATTTGCCATAATACTCACCGACTAGTTGGGACTAATGTAAATAACGCACCCGAATTGTTGGGTCTATGGTATACTTATTGGGGCGTATTTAAATATTGGGCCAAGACCCAACACTAATAGGACCCAGTAAAATTGTTTGTTTTAAATAAATCTGCTGGTTTCAATATGTGTACAGAGCCTACATTTTTAAACACAATTAGTGGGTAGCAGTTTCATTTTTGGAAAACAATACCATGTTTTTTGTATATTTGTATATACACGATACGCTTTGCGCATGCTCAATGAGGACAGGTACTCACTCAGTGAGTTGGCCAATCGTAACACTGCGTCCAACTCCGGAGTCTCGCCACACAAAATGGCTGACGAAATAGATTCTTAGAATAAAGTGTTTTTCATCGGTTTAAATCTCTTTAGCATACGTTCACGTTAAGTAATTTAGTGGATTATTGTGTTCTGGACAAGGAAAGTACTATTTTGACATGTTTCAGCGTCTTTTCTAAAGAAAATACGTGATGGAATTGCCTGAGCCCTGGTCCATGTCTGGATGAATTTCAATTTCGCGACAGAAAAACTTAGAATAAGCATGCGCAAAACCCGTTCAAAATGCGGAGAAATGATCCAAAATAGCCACTGTATGCCTTTACTGTTTTGTCTCTTAAATGGTAAAATGTCTCCACATCGGGGTACAATGTTTTTTCTCAAAAGTTGTGAAAATGTCTCCTTTATGTGATACTGTCCCCCTATTGGTGCCAGTTGTCTCCCAATCAAGAGACAGTCCCTCATTAGGCGAATGTCGCTTCACTGTTTATTTGTTGATTTTAGTTTTTAAATTCAATTCAATATTTCGTTGGATCACCATTTTTTTTGCAGCTCCCCAAACCAAATGTAAAGTTTCTTGCACACTTTATTGTATATTTTAGACAAAAGTTATTGTCCCTGTTTTGCTAGGGTTGTCCTTAAGGTCGAATCCCGGTCGTTACGCCCTTATACCTGTTCGCCCCTAGGTAGTTTCGCCCTAATACCCGTTTGCCCTGGGTTGTTTCGCCCTAATTCATGGGTCTTTTCGCCATAGTTTGTATACATACAGCGATTTAAAAGCATTTATCTTTAGCTTGTCACAGGCTAAATTCTTACTTCCTTTTGAACTTTAACAACGATGTTTGGGGATAATGGGATAATAAGAAGCACAAGCAATATTCTGTATTTTTTTTTTCAATGTTTCCCAGATAATTTCTAAATTATGAAACACATTTCTAAAGCAAATAACACATCAGATATTCAAACCAGAGTACTAAACAGGTTTATTGACTGATGAATATACTTTTAAAAGAATGAATTAAAGCAATCACTATAGGGTAAAACATAATTTCGTTAAATAAATTAAATATATGCATTTATCATAAAATGTTATATTTTTATCAATCCTTATAACTAGTAAAGAGATTTCAATATACATGCAAAGACAGTTCAATTTGCAAAATTAATATGCAGGTTTTTTTTGTTTGTATACTTAATTGTATTTATATTGTCATTCAATGTATACGAAATGCAAATTCATTCAATATGAACATTACCACAATATTTAAAAATAATAATGTAATCCGCTTTTGAGGGCTTTGTTTTATAATGGATTAAATGCACCTCTGACACTATCGATCGCTGATAAAAATAAACACTTTACACACCACTTATAATTATAATAAACTTAATATATGTTTTATTAGTGTTGAAATAGAATTCATTCACGTCTTATTATCAGAACAAATATGGCTAATTTATTGTTTTGTTTTGAGGTATTGTCAGTATTTAGTCTTCCGTTCATGTTAACTCTATGCTTATAACTACTTCGTATTTTAATGAAAAGGAAATGATATTTGTGAATATACATTTATTCGGTACTAAATATGATATATGTGCACCATTTTTTAAGAGTTTTAATGTTTATGTCGGTTTTATTATCAATTTATTGAATAAACAAAAGACCTTTATACATGTTACTTTACTGTAACCAGTGTTTTTTGCCAACCAGTCAGTGCGCATGCGCGCAAAATCCCGAATGCAAACAATAACAATTAACTCGTCTATATGACGAAAGATGCTTTCAAGACATTACATGATGCAGGAAAACAATTTGACAGATCGCGAAATTATGCAAAATTTATCTGAATAACATTCCAGCCACACTGAATCCACTACCGTTGTTTTTAATACAACTTAGAAATACAATAACGATTGAAAACTTACGTATTGCCATTAGGAATTGCATTTGCAATGTGTAAATCCTCAATGATTTCGAATTAGTTTTGCTTTCGGCGCTCATTGTAGCTTGAAAATATTCAAAGTTGTTATGAATGTACATATGCTCAAATATTAAACCTTACTGTTGTGGTTACACTGCACTATCGTTATTGTCGAAAATGGGAGCTGAATATGTGAGGGGCTGAGAGCTGCAATATTATATTTTTTAAGATTTAAACATTTGCACCAAAACTAAGCATACAAGTTCAAAATGGCGTCCAAGATTGTCGAAAAATGCGAGTTTCGAGCTTTATTGGCGAGGCTCAACTTGTATGGGGCGAACAAATTGAACACATTCTCGTCTAATATTATAAAGTTAATTAATACAATCTCGCCATCAATATCCACGCAGTTCGATGTTGATACAATATATTCATCAATATCCACGTTTTGTGATGTTTATACCATCAAGTCATCAATATCTAAGGTGTGCGATGTTTGTACAATCTAGTCATCAATATCCACGCAGTTCATTGTTTTTACAATGTAGTCATAAATATCAATGTTGTGCGATGTTTATAGAATTTAGTCATCAATATCCACGTAGTGCGATGTTTATACAATCCAGTCATTAATATCGACGTTGTGCGATGTTTATACAATCTAGTCATCACATCCACATTGTGCGATGTTTATACAATCTAGTCATCAATATCAACGTTGTGCAATGTTTATACAATCTAGTTATCAATATACACGCAGTACGATGTTTATACAATCTAGTACTCAATATCAACGTTGTGCGATGTTTATACAATCTAGTCATCAATATCCACGTTGTGCGATGTTTATACAATCTAGTCATGAATATCCATGTTATGCGATGTTTATACAATATGGTCATCAATATCCACATTGTGCGATGTTTATACAATCTAGTCATCAATATCCACATTGTGCGATGTTTATACAATCTAGTCATTAATATCCACGTAGTGCGATGTTTATACAATATAGTCATCAATAGCCACGTTGTGCTATTTTTATACAATCTAGTTATCAATATCCACATTGTGCGATGTTTATACTATCTAGTTATCAATATCCGTATTGTGTGATGTTTATACAATATAGTCATTAATATCAACGTTATGCGATGTTTATACAATATGGTCATCAATATCCACTTTGTGCGATGTTTATACAATCTAGTCATTAATGTCCATGCAGTACGATGTTTCTACAATCTAGTCATCAATATCTACGCAGTACGATGTTTATACAATCTAGTCAATAATGTCCACTTATTGCGATGTTTATACAATCTAGTCAGATGTTTTCTTTTAACGATGTTTATACAATTAAGTCATCAATATCCACGCAGTACAAACATTGTACAATCTAGTCATCAATATCCAAGCAGTGCGGTGTTTATACAATCTAGTCAGTTGTTTATTTTTAACGATTTTTATACAATCTAGTCATCAATATCCACGCAGTGCAATGTTTATACAATCCAGTCAGATGTTTACTTTTAGAGATGTTTATACAATCTAGTCATCAATATACACGCAGTACGATGTTGATACAATCTAGCCACCAATATCCACGTTAAACGGTGCTTTTACTATGTAATCAATAATGGTCAGGTCGTACGGTGTTTATTCAATTCAATCAGCAATGTCCACGAGGATCGATGTTTTAACAAACCACTCAGCAATTTTCGATGTAGTACTGTGGGTATACAGTATTGTCAGTGATAACTATGTAAAACGGTGTTTATTTAATCTTATCAGCTATGTCCACGTTTTACGATGCTAATTTAAACCAATCAACAATGTAAGAGGGGTTAATCAAGTGACAAACATGACGGCGACGTCCATGCCGAGGCAGGTATTTTTCGTCGTTTTATATCCTTTATTACATGTATAATATTTTTAATTCCAGTCACTTTCCAGCCACTGTAGGAAGAAAGTAACTGGCTTTCATTTCATATTCATATTCGCTCTGCATCTCGACTTTACTCGCTGCGAACTTTCTTAGCGGGATGACCTAATTAGGGCTCCACTAAGGAAATTTGCGGGGAGTAAAGTCGAGATATAAAGCGAATTTAAATACGAAATTAACGCTAATAACCTTTTTTACTGATATGGCTGAAAGTGTGCTTCATTTAAAAAATAAACAAACATAATAAAGGGTATAAAATGGCGAAAAATAACTGCCTCGGCATGGACGTCGCCATCTTGACTATCACGTGATTACCCCCTCTAAATGTCTTCGTAATAAAGTGCTTCAACCAGATAGTCGTAAATGTCCGCGTTATATGGCGTCTATACAATCTATTCAGCATGTTAACAAAATTAGTTGTTTATTTCAACCATTTAGCTGTTTCTACGTAGAACGGTGGTAACACAATCCTGTCAGCAAAGCTCAAGCAGTACGGCTTTTATACCATGTAGTCACCAATGACAACACAGTGCGATCTTGATACTCTCTGGTCATGTATGTCCACATGGTATTGCGTTGACCAAATACAGCCATAAATGTAAACCTTGTAGGATGTTTATATATTCAATCAAGTCATCAATATCCACGAAGTTCAATGTTTTAACAAACCACTCAGCAAATTTCGATGTAGTACAGTGTTAATACAAATAGTCAGTAATACTTAGGTAGCTCGGTATTTATTAAATATATTCAGCAATATCCACATTGTACTGTGTTAAGCTAAAGCACTCAACAATGTCTTCGTAGTATGATGTTTTTACCAAAGAGCCGTAAATGACCACGTACTGCGGGGTTTTTACAATCTAGCCACAAAAGTCTAGGTAGCACGATATTTGTACAATCTTGTAAGCAAGTTCCATATAGTACGGTGTTTTTAATGTAATGTAGTACGGTGTTTTTAATGTAATGTAGTACGGTGTTTTTAACATCTTTTCGTTAAATATATGTACTTATAGTAGGGTGTTTACACAATATATTGACCAATTGCTGCGTTACTGTGTGCGAAGGCTAACAGTATGGCGACGGTGTTTAGGCAAACATGATCGGCACTGTGTTTATGCAAACACGATGGCTACTGTGTTTATGTATACACGATCGGGACGGTGTGTATGCAAACACGATGGCTACCTTGTTTATGCAAACACGATGGCGACGGTGTTTATATAAACGCGATGGCTAAGGTGTCTAGGCCCATTGTGTCACACCGGTCTTACTGACCTGTGTGAATGCGCGCTAAGCATTGTGGGAAACGGACTTTTTTCCATCATGGCGTTGGTAAACATAATAAACACGGAAGTGAAAAATGGTAATTAATTATTATCAAAAACAGGCCCCATCAAACCGGGCCAGCTGTAATATATACATGGATGCAGTTTATGCTTCAAAAGGAGCCACTTTTCATGTCAGTCTATTGTTTGTAAGAATCACTAAACACGTAACTTAGACTAACTAAACACGTTGCAAGACTGTATCTTCGAAATAGTAAATAAATCAAAATCATTAATAAATATTTATAATTAAATACCTGCTGAAATTTGAGAACGTAAACGATTTAAAATAAACGCTGTGAACATTACAAGGAATCTTACATGTAGGCCTCATGTGTGAGAGGATTAATCAGGGATAAAATAAATGGAGTTCAAAGGATCTAACATTTTGAGGAGGACGTCATAGTATCTTGGACATTTGGCACTTTCATATATTTATTTAGTAGATACTGAAAATGCTGAATGTGCTAATTGCAACATCAAAGACGAGCAGGTGAGATTTTTACAGCTTTATTCTTCTTGACATAATGTTGTATGTTTTCCATTTAATTTATATGGCGCTCTAGTCTTATTTATAAGACGCGCAAAGAATTTAGAGATACTTTTTATATGGGCTAAATTCTTTGCTCCAAATATTACCCATATAAAAAGTAGCTTAATATTTAAGAGCGTCAAAAATTTGGACTAATGGCGCTCAATTTTAGCTCGGCTGTTTTCGGGGAAAACCCTAGGTATTGTCATAGCTCGTCGTCAGATGTCCGCGTCATGCTAAAATCTTTACATCGGCTCTAAAATCAAAGTGCTTCCACCTATAACATTGAAACCTCACATGTATATGCACCGTGATGATTTCTACACACCACACCCATTTTGGGGTCACTCGGTCAAAGGTCAAGGTCACTAACCTCTAAAAATTCTTTTAATAAATTTCATTTATTCAAAACTGCACCGCAGCCTAGCTTGGCACCCATAATGTGGTGCTCTTGTTTATATATAATTTTAAAAATGTATTAATAACCAGAATAGTTTATGCATGTATAAATAAAAAGATACAGCCATGAACAGTGTGTTTTAATTTTTAATAAATATGCTTTGATTGCGTATATGCAAAACAATGAAGTCCATATATTGTTAACTGATTTTTAAAATGTTGAATGTCACACATTACGTACCAGTCCGTTTATGTACCGACACTTTATGTACCACTATCTGACACTTTATGTACCATATTTATAATATAAAGAGATAACTAATTTAATATGAATGTGTGTTATTGATGAAATGTATTTTGTGTGATAGTATTTATGAATTAAGACTTATATATTGGCCATAGATTTTATATTTTGTCAGATTGTCTAAGTGTCACTTAGTGTCTAAGTTTAATTTATTAGCCCAAGTACATGTAGTACTTAATAAATGATTTATTAGTCTTACCTGAAATTGAAGTAAATTATAAAAATTCATTTGTCTCTTATCTTATCCTGACTAAGGATTATAAAGTCTAAAATGTTTGTATTATATTGTATAATTGAAATGTGATACTTTGAAGAGTAGAGAGAATGACCATAATGTTCAAACTGTAAAAAAATCAAATTATTTCCTTCTTTAGACTTTAATCATGTTTAGAGAATGACCTTAATTCATTAGGACTGCTATGAATAAATGGACAATAACACCTATATTTTATGTAGGTGGTACATAAAGTTTCAAAGTACCGGTAGTACATAAAAGGTCTGGTACATGTACATAAGGTGTTACACCCTAAAATGTTCATGGTATCAGTGTTTTAATAATGTAGTGTTTCTTATTATGTATTGCTTAGGTTGTTTTGTTTCAAATTTCAAATTTGCATTTATTTTAAAGCATTTTAAGTCATTTTGTGAATTCCATGTTTTTTGTAATAAGGTGAATTATGTTGTACATGGCGTCAAATATTAATTCATGGTCGCTATGGTGTAGAGAATGATGTCCGCTGGGCGTGGGTTCGATCAATACTCTGGAAGTTCTCATTATCGTCTCCATGGACAACACGTTCTGGTGTACCAAGTAGTAGTAGTAGTAGTAGTGGTGGTGGTTGTGGTGGTGGTGGTGGTAGTAGTAGTAGTAGTAGCAGTAGAAGTAGTAGCAGTTGTAGTAGTAGTAGTAGTAGTAGTAGACTAGTGGTAGTAGAAGTAAGATCAGTAGTAGTAGTTGCTGTTCTTGTTGTAGTAGTAGATAATTAATTAATTAGTAGCAGTAGTAGTAAGAGTTGTAATGGCTGTGTTTGTATTTGTATTTAATTCTGATAATACAACACAATGATGCTGCTGCTAACGATGATGATGATGATATGATAATGCTGCTGCTGATTGTGATGATGATTATATGATGGCACTTTGGTATTATAAAATTTGTGAGGTTCAAAACACAAAACCTGTTGGATAATAAAACTTCTCATTTTATGACAAAAGAGCTAGATTGTAGAGTAAAAAATAAGTATAAAATTCCCTAATAAGAAAGCTACCATTAAAGGACCATGACTTGTGGGCTTCACCAAAAGCAATGCATGAAACAGTTATATCTCTTTCAAATGCACTCAATATTGCTGTTCCAATTTATATGCTCAGAAATGCTTCTGGATGGGCATACACCAATGAGTACTTTCCTTCAGTTATTTCTTCTAAAGACACATTAACAACACTGTCGCCCTTAGCAGGATTTCCGGACGCCCCCCCTAAGATGTTCCCTCCCCAGACATTTCCCCCATTTTAGTTTTAGTGCTTACATTACCCCCCCCCCCACCCCCACCCCACAATAAATTTATAATGGTTTGGTTGAAGTATAATCTTGATTTATTATAAAATGATTATTTTGCTTATGAAATATTTTTATGTGAAGCAGCTTGTTTGTTGTTTTCTTTGGATTAATCAGTCATTATTTTTGTTAAACTGTTTAAGGAGTGCATGTAAATCATAAGTAAGACCTGCATGTTGGTGTACTAGAGGAATACTAGGGGAATACATGGGATATTCTCAAAATCTTACGCATGTTGTTTTTTATATAATTAAATAGGATCAATTGATGAATTAATTCCGCTTGAGTCAACATGGGCTGGGTTGTGGAACTATAGTTATTTGTTGTTTTTAATCCAATTACATAGGGTACTATGTAACTGTCAAAGAAAATATGCATTCATACGCATATAAGCCAAGTGTTGGATGTCACTGATATTTTCAATTTTACTAGTACCTAATTAAGACTAATTAAAACAGAATTGGACTTTCCTTGGAAAGTATTTATTATTAATAATAAAATAAGCTAATGTAATCAAAACATATTGATATTTTAATAATTTAATTCAATGATATTAATAATATTTAAATTTGCCCCAAAAAACTAGGGCAGGTAGATAGGAAGGATTTTTTTTGGAAAACCAACAGTGTTGTCAGTGTAAAATATTTGTAAAGCTTCTTCAATTTCAGTTTTACATTTTATGACCTGCAACATATTCTATGCTACTTTATTTTAATATGGTAAGTCATTAAAGTGTTATTTATTTTTCAACTATATAATGTGCTAATCTCATATAATGAATAACTACCCCATTTAAAGATGACATCTAATCTAAATTCATTAATACAATAGTTATAATTGTTTTATTGTAACATACTATTCCACTAAAAAATGACCATCATAGAACATCAATGCTGTGCTTTTACTAAAATTTTCATTGATCTCGTTTATTTAAAGAAAAAAATATCTCAGGCACTTTAAAAAAAATATATAATTAGGGTGTCAAAATTTCGAGGGGTGAACGGAAGACTGTTGTAACTCATATTAAATAAAGAAGGAGATACTGCAGTTTTCCGTTAAGCCCTCGATTCAACAAACTGAACAAGTCAATTTGAACTTCTCTTGCAATGCAAATGGAGCCACTTGAAATACCAAATTGTTCCCATACTAGTCGGCAATATAGCTATGACATTGTGTCTATTCATAACACGCATCAGATACACCTTCTGAAACTTTTTAAGCGGTTTTGAAAACGCTATTTCACTGCAAACTTTCGTCAATAAAGGATACATGTTGTTATACAACCGAAAGTGAAAGTACAGTTTTAAAAAAATGAATAAAGAGCGAAATTGTTGAAAACTTACGAAAATTTTAATTTATACTAACATAAGACCGTAAGACTGAACAAAATTATACTTAACTTTTAAATCATAACATGAAAGTTTACTTATAAAGCAAATTCTTCATTCATCCGCGGACTTCTTTGTGTCGTAGTCATAAATGCCTCCAAATGGAGGTGCGTGATGCGTCTAAGTATAGAGGTGACAATAACGTAGTGACGTCACCATTTATGTATAGAATGGTCTAGGCCTACACGATGGCTACGGTGTTTATGCAAACACGATGGCGACGGTGATCATGCATATCATACAGACGACTGCTGCTACGTTGGAGACGAGTTTCCAGCGAGGCTGCTCAGCGATATCTACCATATCCACCCTCTGAACCTATGAAGTTATGATAATACAGGATGTTGACATGCATCGTTATCCGTAAATCCGATCAAATATTCACACAAATACAGTTAAAGCGGGTATATACGATTTTGTTAAATATTTATAACTTTATAAAAACTGTGTAAAAAACTAATTATATATATATTTCAATATAAATTAAAATAAAAGTTAAGAAGAACATGTGTCGAAAATGCAAAATAAGCCAGATATTTAATTATGAAATTGAAAACGGCTGTACAGCCGAATTCGCCAGCATGTATACCATACATGTACGATGTGCATCTAAACTTACGAGGGGTGTTCCAGAAGTTCGTGGATTTTCGCTATAACTTTCATTTGGTAACATAAATGGACAAACAAATAGCATGTAAAGAATATTTCCTCCTTTCCAAATCTACTCTCCCAACATCATGGAAATACATAAAACAATAAATATATATCAGAGATTTAAACATGTGCACAATGCGCACACCGACGCACGTGTAACGTTTCTGTTCAAAGTCAATGACGTTATGAAGTTAACAACTGTCAAATCTTTTCCACATAATCACCTCCAATACGAATGCACTTTATGTGTCGGGAAATCCACTTGTCAAACGTGTCTCTATACCAGTCAGCGTCAAAAGACGACACGATTCGCTTTGCTGCAACTGTAAGTTCCTGTTTACTTGCAAAGCGAATACCGCGCAACTGTGATTTAACTTCCGGGAAGACGCGGAAGTCCATAGGGGCCAAATCCGGGCTGTAAGGTGGACTTAGGCGCTGTAACGTGAAATTTGCCGTCAATTCTGTTTATCAACGACATTTAAACCAAATTATATTCGCGTAACGCTCACACTTATAATAAAATACACGCGTGCGCCGCATGTCGTTACTGAGGTCTCTATGGCAACGCGTTTCAAACGCGCTTTATGGAATTCATGCATTTTTAGCTTATATATAAAGTTCATGGCAATTGGTTTGTATTATATGTAAATTTCATTGACTTTTACCAGCAAACTAATAAGTTATAGCGAAAATCCAAGAACTTCTGGAACACCCCTCGTAGTTTAACGGTTTATAATACAAAGACGAGTGCTTCGGTTATTGTAGGAAAATATGTACGTCACTATCGGCTCGGGGCGCTAATTTGTCTGCTGCATTTTACGAAATTCGGCTTTAATGTATAATTTTTCTTGCCTATTTTGTGTTATTGTAACATATTTTATCAATATATTACAATTAAACACATACAAAAAATCGTATATACCCGCTTTAAACATAACGTTACATTTTCACAAGAATTATTGTTTTAAAACAGAGGAGATGTTAATAGGAATATGTTTTTGACAACAGTTAAAATATGATTTTCTAAAATAAAATAGAATGCTTTGTAAAACCACACCCTGGTACGGCAACGGATAAGAGAATGGTGAACGAAATAATGAAAAGTGGATTTTTTAAAAACATTGTGTGATCTGATTGTTGATGATCAGACTTATTGTTTAGTGGAAGATATTCATGATTTTTATGAGCACTCTATCGAATAAAAATCGTCTCCCTGACCGCAACCATGTCAGCGCAATAACAGCTTTCGAGTTTTCACTTTGAAATAGCGCAAAAACTCCGAATACCAACGATTTCATTTGGATGATTCTATGTATTAATACAATAAGGAGTATCTCACATTAGTGTATGGTTCGAAGTTTGGTCCCACTGACAATTTTCGTTATTAATTATTTAGCATAAAATAAGGAAAGTTAAATCTTAAAAGTAATTCGGGATTTTAACAGAATGAAATCGCCTCTTTAAATCTAATCATCCGTGTTTCATGATTTACGAAAAGTCGTTGTGAAAAAAACGAGGAGCATATTGTACCTTCCGCTTGTTTATATGAGTCTTGTCGACATTCTCCAGTCCACAGATCCAGTTGAATATCCGGCGATAACAGGAAGTACCCCCTGCAATATGAACACTATAAGCTAACAAGCGTGGTCAGTTTATGATCATTGTCATAAGTCAGTTTACAATAATAGTCAGCAAACATCGTGGAAAGGGTTATGATCGGAGTATTCAACTATCACACTCACCGTGGTTTAAATTAGTATCTGAGTCTTCAAATATCAAACTAAATTATAATCCAGCTCCTTCAGTCCCCACACTCACCGTTGTACTTAAATTACGCCGTGGTTACGGCTTTTATGTTCCGGGTTCTCTCCTTTCACACTAGACCCTGATAACCCATTAGACCGAGTCGGCAACTGCTTATGGGCTCCGCGACTTTTAATCGCTCAATGAGACCGTGACGAGAAAAAATAATTATGGTATGGTAATGACCGAACGGTAACCACCTATAGTAATTTAAGTTTCATATTAGTTCTTTCTGAATAAAGAGTTAAATACCTTAAATACGGACTACATCGATTGTTTTCCACAATTTTTATCAAATAATCATTATGCCGTATTTGAAGTACGGTATCATACTGCCATTTTCTACCTATACAATGATATAGTCACATTATGTCTTGCCAGCCGTCACGGTGCAATTCTAATGTGAACGATTGAAATCGACTGGGTACTGGCGTTCTATTAGAGATTTGGTCAAATACTGCCTATTGGCCACTAAAGTGCTTATCCGCGCACTGTAAATTCAAACTCACCGTGGTTTGCGTTATTTTCGGAGTCTTCAACTATAACGTCCCCCGCCTCGGTATTCTCTGGCTTTTCTGGAAAATCCTCACTCTCGTCTGCAAAAAAACAACATATTAAGTGATTCAAAAGTTGATTCGTGATATGCAATCGTAATGATTATCAATACGTCTCTTTAAGTATTGAGTTTACATAATGTTAAAAGATACACGCGCATGTTTTAACAATTCAAAGGGAATTTCTCACATATTGGTAAAAAGCGCCTGATGCAGTCAGTATTTTGATGAAAAGCATAAGGCTGGGTAATATTTTGGAGATATGAAAGGTTGCCAGATTTTGAATCAAGATATTCGCATGCTCTCTCCCAATACTATCACATATGTATAAACCGACATAAACCGTCAAATAGTATAATTTTGTTTACAATTATTCGGATAATTAATTACTGTCACAAAACTAAAGCAGTATTCGAATAATATGATACCCGGACATGTGTTGATATCCTTTGGGTATTTAAATAACATTGCTCACCTGTTTGTTTGAGCACCTGCATCTCGCGTTCATGCGACTCGGAGGAGGTTCCACTGCTCGAGCTCGAGTAGTCCGCGTGCACGGTGTCGATATCCAGGCGCGGCTTCTTGCTGTGACGCGTCCAGAATGTGAGCCGGTACAACTACACGTGAAACAAGCAGGGTGCAATATTGCGCAGTAATGCGAAATGGAACTTCTAAGATGATGAATGAAATTAAAGCCACACACCTTGAAATGAAATACATGGCATAGTTTATTTAAGACAGACAGACAGACAGACATTATATTTTCGGTGTGCGTAATATGACGTTATTAAATGGGTCGAAGTAGTCCGGCTATTATGGTAATACGGAATTGGAAACAGCGAGAATCGTAATACGGGATTTTTTATTTCAACGATTGATACAACCAGTATTTTGTTAAAAGCATTAAACAGGTATATAATAAATACGAATATATCGAACCCAACAACTGTACGTTGATGTCCCAGACAACAATTGTTACCTTTGTTAAATAAATAAGAATATATCGAATCCAACAACTGTACGTAGATTTCTCAGACAACAGTTCCTACATTTATTAAAATAAATACGAATATATCGATACCAACAAATGTACGTAGATGGCCTATACTTACACAGCGGCGATCTATGGGTTTGGTGGCCATGGTAACGATAGTGGCGACCATTCCGGTAACAACGAACAAAAATATGGAGAAGTATAGATAGTGGAAGTTCTTGATGATGCCGGGGCGGGTGTCCTCTTCCCCACACACGGGCGCTTTGAATGAGTACTCGCCCACGAAGCGGGCCAGGCCGACCAACATACCGAAAACTAAGCCCCAGAACGCGCCCTGGAAAAGGGGCAGAGGTTAGTTTAGTTTTCTTATTTAAGCTGGATTGAATATAATGCATAATGTTTATTGAACCGCTTTCGAGTCCGTTTTCTGGGTAGAACCAGTGATTGGTGTCTTAAAGGGAGACGGGTACTGTATTGAGTACATTAATGATATAATAGAACAATTTTAAATTCATTACCATTGTACTATTTCGAGTATGTATAATTAGTCGGTAATGCAGATACATAATTAATAATGCTGACAACCCTTCACTATTGATACAAATCTGAGACTCACCAATATAGTATTTATATCAACAAACAGATATACCAATTATTAAAGCACATGAATAAGTTAAGACTATTGAAATTATTTAGGCTAATTTGGACCGTTATAATGAAGAGTTATTCTTCACTAAGCAACATGATTAATAATATATAAAAGATTGAAAACAACAAAAATACATCTTCTGTAAATGTATTATTATATGTGGGTAATTAGTTTTCGTTGATTTAACTGTTTATCTGATCCACTAAGTTAACACTAACACATACGGGGTAAAAGTTCTTCACAAGTTCCTCAGTTATTTTAAAAAATCACATTAACGTGTCTACGAACATGCATTTTCTCAACAGCGCAATTTCATTCCGACTAATATAATATACTTATAAAATAAACAATCTTGATATTGATAGTTTACTTAAACATGCTCAAAGAGATAAATAAATCACAAAACAGTCTGGGCAATTATATATAGAGAGTAAGAAATAACAAAACCATTTGGTATTCACAGAGGAACTTTCCAAAGTTAGCTTAGCCCATGTAAGAATTTTCCATCGAGAAATGGGAATGTAACCAGTATTCAAAAAGATTCTTCAAGTGACTGCATAACTTGTTCGTTTATAATCGCTATGTTTAGACCTTATCACTTTGCATTTTTCGAATATTAACTGCATTTTTGTTATATTATCGTTTTAGATCGCGTTGGCCATTTTGGGATCGTTTGTCAATTATAGCTGAACTCATATATATTACTTATGAGCGGGACTGCTTGCTTACAAGTGATTGTTCGTGAGTAAGCTATGGCTAAACAAACCTGCTCGTTAAGGCGAGGCCAAAATATGGCTAGGAGGAAAATACAGCATATAGGTGGCTGTAGGAAACTGGACACCTCCTGGATATACACATAAAGCTCGGTACCAGTCAGCCGCAGGACCGGGATCCAGATGATACTTATAACGACGAGGACAATCACGAACATCCTAAAACAGCATTATATTGATATACATATAGAGCTCGGTACCAGTCATTCGCAGGACCGGGATCCAGATGATAGTAATCTAGACGAGGAAAATCACGAACACCATAGAATACACGTTCGCAAACAGAAAAATAAATTAGAAATGAGCATCGCAATGGGAAAACATGAGTGTATGTATGTGCGTCAAGTGTCGTCCCAGGTAATCATGTGTGTGTATGTATGTGCGTCAAGTGACGTCCCAGGTAATCATGTGTGTGTATGTATGTGCGTCAAGTGTCGTCCCAGGTAATCATGTGTGTGTATGTATGTGCGTCAAGTGTCGTCCCAGGTAATCATGTGTGTGTATGTATGTGCGTCAAGTGTCGTCCCAGGTAATCATGTGTGTGTATGTATGTGCGTCAAGTGTCGTCCCAGGTAATCATGTGTGTGTATGTATGTGCGTCAAGTGTCGTCCCAGGTAATCATGTACATTAGCCCAGGCTAATCTTGGAAGACATTTAAAGCGCAGGCATTTTGCAATGTTTACCTAGATCGAGACTCAAATAAACAAATAAGAGCGATACTATGTAAGTAATGTATGCTACTGGTTTACAGATGTTAACTAAGGTTGTTGCCCTAAGATTTTGTTCAGCAAGTGTAACGTGTGTGCCTTTAAGACGCCTTGCATATTCAGATTGTTGATATATGTATGTGATTTATAATAAGGCAATCGAAATGTATGTGTTCCATCAACGGTCCCTATGGATTTAATACACGCATATATCCAATCCTTTACACACATAAATAATGTAAGTTTGAAGCAATGGACTATTTGGAGTGTTTGGCGGAAAAGTCATACTGGTAAGATTTCATACATCATTTTTTTAGATTCATACCTTCCCACAATCATCAGCTCCAGTTCGGACGCCTTCTTCCGGATGTGGGTCCAGATATCCATGGCGAATATGGTGCTGCTGCTGTTGAATATTGACGTCAACGATGACATCAGCGCTGACATCATAACCGCGAGCATCATACCGCGCGCGCCTGAATATATCACAAACGTTTGTTTTGATACGTGCATAATAACTTATTTGATCTTAGTACTGGGAAAACTGGGCTTGATGAATTTGCGTGAAGTGTTGTTCCATATTAGCCTGTGCAGTCCACACAGGCTAATCTAGTACGACACCCTCTGCCTTACTGGGATCCTCTCTAAAAAAGAGACTTTCTTTAAAAGAAAAATGACATACGAGCGGAAAGCATTGTCCCTGATTAGCCTGTGTGGACCCAACAGGCTAATATGGCTTGATTGGTCATTGGCCGCCCGTATACTTCTTACATGAACACCCGGTACTCTTAACTATACGTACATGTACCCCGGGTACGGTAAATATACTTAAACGTACCCGGGAATTTTAACGCTAAATCGGACGTTGTCGGGGTTTTTTTGGAATTAATTATGTTCACATTTATATCAAATTTTCTGTTAAATGGCCTCTAAATTATTAAAACTCATACTCAAAAAGCAGGTTGATGCAGTTTTTTTAAATAAAAGTTTGTTTAGGATTAACAATATCGTTTTACGGTAATCGGTAGCGCGTTTTACGACATCGGATTGTGGGCGGGACTACAACTCGGGTACAGTCTAATATCGACCGGGTACGTTTAAGTATACTGTCTGAACCCGGTGTACATGTAAGTATACTAAATAGTACTCGGGGTTCATATACGTAGTACCCGAGCCGACATTGACCAATCGAGCGCTAATATGGGACGACGCTTTAAGCACATGCATTAAGCCTTGTTTTCCAAGAAAGAATGTAATACATTTCCAAAAACCGGTAGAGTGGTGTGCGAGAGAGTGCAGGAATTTGGAATACAGCCTCTTGATATAGTGTTATACACTTGGCACTGACACTCCCTAAATTAAAATATTTAACACTTTGGTAATTTACACAACGTTTGTTTGTTCACAACAAATCTAGAAATTATAATGTAAACACGTAAAAAAATGTACATTCAATTTATGAAATACTGAAATATTCCTTTATTCGAACTGTCGTTTTAAGACGTTTTAACAAGCATTACGTATTCATCTCACCTAAATTAAATGGCTTAATCGTCTATATCGATGGAGTGATACGCAACTTAAGAAAAACGATACTGAAGTCAAAATAATAATAATTAGTTTTAGATATGCCACAATTGAACGGACTGTCATGTACAACGAACTTAATATTGTGGATGGGATACGTCACAGTAGAACTGCATTCCAATAAGGTATTTATATCGAGGATGGGAAACGTCACGATAGAACAACGTATTAGGCGCATGACGTTACTAAGTGTAGGATGCGTTACACTAGAATCTCTTTTTTAACGGAGGGTGTTTATTATTAGGAAGGTGTCACATTAAAACTGCCTACCTGGAGGAAGTAGGTTAACTACAAGGGTGGGGTATGCTACGTTTGAACAGCCCCCAGGACTGCCGCACACTTCTTTACATATTTCCGGGTCTGTACACCCCACAGTCTCTGAAATATCAAAGACCAACTAAACATTGCATGTCAAGCAACCAAACACTCACGCAATTCAATAACAATCGAGTTGGGAGAAACTCAAGTACTTTATTAAAGTTTGTATTATCTAACGGGAACGATAGGGATATGTCGACTTTTATGGCATTGAAGGAAACGTTACACATGGGTTGTGATTCAATATTACAATACAAATCTAATTCTCTTATAAACAATTTACACACGTTTTCTATTAATGACATGATCATCACATGATATTTGTTGACTTAAACGTTTTCAACTTAAAAAAATATAAGAACGCGGTTATGAGACTGGGTAAAATTCGGTTTAAATTATATTTACAGTGAATAACAATCTCACGTATATAAACAGAGAATAATAGGTTAGTGTTGATTATAGATCAGGTCTATCATGCGAGGCTTAAAAAAAAGCTCGAGCCTTGGCGAGTGCTTTTACGTGTTCGTGCCGAGCATGATAAACCTGATCTATAATCAACACTATTCTAATATTCTATTTATCCAACTTTTTATTCAGAAAACCTTTTTATTTAAACAAAATAAGTTTTCATGGGTGTTTGTCGTACTTTGATAATGACTGTAGTGTAACCAACGTCAGTGTATTACTCCGCGTTCCAAAATTAACCGCTGGTCAATTAATCATTTTTTTTAAATCAGAACATCGTTCTTTGACAAAGAGTCGTGAGTTATTAATAACAATTGTATTCATATTGAATTGCAAATTTAAACGTGTGATAAAATCAATATAACATTAAGTTGTTATATACAAAGAGCTTCATTTGTTTACAATGTAGCCTAACACCTGCCGTGGTTTATAGCAGAAAGTTAATCAACGTGGCTTTAATCAACCGATTTCGCCGTAAAAGTGGGATAAATCATGTTTAGTCTTCTGTTTTACAACTGACTAATGAATGCTGACCGGTCCTTCTTTTTACGACACTTGCCTGGAAACAGGATGCGCGCAATCATGCCCGGAAGTACGAGCATAAAGAGCGGAAGTATCTTGATGTACGCGCACAGGATCGTGCCCGCCTTTGCGTGGTCGTACGTCTTCCCCGCAAGGGCGCGCTGCACTATCACCTGGGTGGTAGGCAAATGAGGTAGAATATGTTCCACAATGCGAGTTGTTTGTACCAAAATGACATATCTAACGAACAGTTTTTCAAGTTCCTGATTATTTTTTTTTATCTACATGTGAGTTTTGATTTTCTGTAGTTAAAAAAATAATGCCTCTATTTGCGAGTTACGTATGTTCTGTACTTAAGTAAACATATAGCCCCATTTCCGATTATTTAAGCAATCTTACAAATATACTCTTTTGATAATCTGGAATTTAAGAATTATTTCTACAACAATCCGTATTTTGATCATTCTTTTTTCATATTGAATATATTTAATGGGTACAGTACAAGTTTGTTTGAGAAAATGTTTTGGTAAAAATATTGCTTATGAACTAAATTGGTCATAGGTCTAGAAATTGGTAAATAATCATTATGAAACAGAATATTGCTGCTTAATAGTTTATATCAGTAAAGAGTAGAATGTGAATTAAATCATATCAATTTTTTTTTTGTATTGCTTTCATCTCAAAAGTATGACAGGAAAGAATGACATGTCACATTTTACAAATTTCGGGTTGCTTGGTTGCTTTCCTAGAACCAAGAAAATGTATATATATGTCCCTATTTTTTGTAGGTGTAAGGGATATAACAAAGCACGCCTTTCGTAAAAATAAAATAATAAATTCTAATAAAATTAGAAATTTCAAAATCACACTGCATTGGCCCAACGGGTTTAATGCGAATTTTTCACAACAATTCACCAGAACATGTGTTGTGAAGTCTGAAACAGACGGGTGAACTTAAGTCATTCACCATTCGGGCGAATATCTGAGTTTTAGCGGATATATAAATACCAGCGTGGGCATTCATTGAATTACTTTTCAACATCTATCATTTACGCAAATGTTCAAATGTTCCGTTGATGTTGTAATTGTCACCTACCTGGTCCGAACACCAGTACCATATGGAGTTGATTGTTATACCGATTAGGCCTGGCCAGGGTATGTCACCGGTAACTGAAAAAAAAGACAGGTGAAGGTAAGGATAAGTAAGGAATGTCGTGTATAGTCTGATGTGATATAAGTCGTCTTCAGCGGACCTTCACTTTTAAATCCCCCCCCCCCGATCACTTAAATATAAAACGTCCGATAACATTCCGCGCAGAATGCAACCACGACAAATTGGCGTCATTTCCCTATCAAGTACCCCATTATATCCTGGGTGGAGAGAAGCAAGCGTGGGACTATTGTTTTGCTGACAAAAAATCCGTGGTCTGAGCGGGATTCGAACCAGGGGAACACTGAGTGCTAGATAAGAATACAACATTGAGACCACGGTCCTAAATATGACAAACTACGAGAACCGGCTACCAACGGGGCTTTAGTTAAACATTTCATTTTCTACAAGACTTGGTTGAGGTATGAATAAGGAAACATAAGCTGGAAATATATACCTATTTAAAGGGGCCTTTTCATAGATTTTGGCATTTATTGAAGTTTTCATTAAATTCTCTATATTGATAAATTTAAACATTGGACCTAAAAACCTCCATTAAAAAAAACAAGAATACAAATAAAAAAATTAAAAAAGTAACCCTCGACAGGGCTCGAACCACTGACCCCTGGAGTCCTGTAGTAAAAAGTATTCCGCTTAGGCCACTCGGCAATCCGTGCTCATGCTATGAGAGGATGTAGTTTTTGACGATGCTGCGAAGCATCGTCTAAGTTATCATATCTTTAAAAAAATTATTCACAATGGCAACCTATGTAAAAGACCGAGCCAGTCCGATTGAGATAGCTCGAGTTTTCTAATCGGCATACCTCGCTGATAATCATTGATAAAGGTTAAGGAAGTTCAGTTATAAATAGGACAGCATATTCTGGGAAATGATTTCATAATTGTTTGCAGTTAATTTTAAATCAGTTACTGAGTATATTCAATCCATTATATGTTGATAGATCAATGAAACAACTATGCATTTTCTGTATTGTATTTGACATTTGTCGGGATTCAGTAAAAAAATTAAGAATTAAAACGTGTATAATTAACTTTCAACGCGATCATGAGTGCAAAGAAAACGAATTATTTCGAACCTACCATTTGTAAACGTTGTAGCGACAACGGTATATAAACAGCATAATAGCCGTATCATATCTGTGATACTCGCTCATCTGCGTGCTTTCTCATTTTGCATATTTAATAAACTTTTCAAACATAAATTACAGAGCCACATCAGTGCACATACTATGTTTGACAATTCATTCGTTTGTTGGATATTGTTTGCTGTTTTATTAGGTCATATCGCGGAGATTTAGTTAACCTTACCATGTGTTCATGGGCGAACTCGCGTTTTCAAGTGCTCTTACGACTATGTGCTCATACCCACTTTCGATCGGGAATCATCATGAAAGTATTACCATACTTAACGAACAAACATGCCTAAGCTTATTGAATTAGAGAAAGAGAACAATAATCAAAAGAGAAAAGTATATGTTCATGCACATGGGATTGTGAAATCACGTCCGTACACATAGCATCATTAACTTAGGAAAGGAAACAACGAAATATTAAGTTTGGTATGATATACATGTGAAGTTAAAGAGCATGGTGTTATTAAAGAGCATGTCAAGTTTTGAATTTCTATGCTGAATCATAATGTTACCCACAAACGTATTACTGTAACAGACAGTTTTTTAAGATAAGTGGTACAGAAAATACACGTCGAATACTTTTTTAAAGATATTTCTTGTTATATTTGATCGAGAATGTAACCCGCCTCCCAGTTTCGCTGGAAGGATCAAGTTCCCCACGGGTACTACTTCCCCGTACCCCCAATTTTTTGTTCGTACCTTACATTTTTCGTACCAATTTTTTTCGTGCCCATTTTTTTCGTACCCAGATTTTTTCTCGTAATCAAATTTGTTTTCGCACTCAATTTTTTTCCAACCCAATTTTTTTTCGTAACCAAATCTTTTTACGTCCTTTTTTTTTGGCATTATTTTTGTACCCAAAATTTTCGTACCCATTTTTCACTACCCAAAATTTTCGTACCCACATACACAATTGTGGTGATGTAGATAAACTTAAATAGATGCTTTTATATCAATCCTCTTCAAAGCATCGTCACACCAGTACTTTCAGTACTTTGATTACTCTATATAAGCAATCCTCGTTATTTCACAAAATATAACAACAACAGAACTTTCCAAATTATTCAATCGTTTCGTGTTGCAACGCTTTATAATTTTCAGGTTTTCAAATCGATGCATATAATGGATATTTTAGAGCATGGCAAATGTTCATTATTACTATTTCCATACAAATATCATAACTAAAACAAACATTTGAAACAACTTTTTTTTATTTTGTTAATTTACCAAAAAGTGACAAGGCCCCTTTAAGATATAAGTCGCAATTGAAAAGTGTTGCATAGTGTTTCACTGTAACAGTGTAACACTGTTCTTTAGTTTGGTATACTTACAAAAGAGTAAACCATTAAATATACACAAATGCAATTCATGCCTTATATCTTACGTGGTATCAGAAACTTATTTACCTAACGTCGTATATATTTGTTAATAACACTAATCACCAGGGTCCCGGAAGAGGTGCATGTAGTCCCCCCGTGGGCGCCCGCACGTGCTGTTCGCTTCGCTGTGGCGCGTGTGGTTGGAGACCGCATCCGGGTACTTGGCCTTGATCCCGGCGATACCGCCTACCTCTATGAACGCTGAAGTCAGTCGGAAACATGTATTATAACCACTGAACGTGCGATGTTTATCTTAAAAAGGCACACCAAATGGTCATTATAATAAAGACGAAACTGAAATTGTATTCATTGATATTTCAGCATGCTTTATAACGTTGACCTTTGACAAACGAGAAAGCTAAACAGAGTCTTATCGTAAGGTATACTTAAACAAATAGGCCGCGTTCTGTGAAAAGGTGGTTTAATTTACGTGTTCGTTTTATTTTTCGTTTAAAGGAAGACCGTTGTGGACGAAAATCTAGTTTATGCGGAAAGTGTCGTCCTTGATTAGCCTGTGAAGACTACACAGACTAATCTGGGACGACACTTAACGCGCGTGCATTAAACCCACTTTTTACAGACCTTGGCCGATTAATACAATTAAACAATTCAATATTTATGTGTAACCTTAACCTTTGACATACACAAATTGGGTGGGTACACCTTTCATTTTCTGACCACAAAAAGTATTACAATATTAAAAAAACTTTCATGCGTTTAGAAGTTGCGAGCATGAAACAAGTCCGGACAAGGGCAGGCTTTAAGCGATGTTAATGTTTGTAACATGTTGAATGTGGAAACAGATATGTACACATTTTGCAATGTTGGTACGTTAACAACCTCCGGATACTGTACCTACCCATGACTGCCAAAACGAGTGCTCCTATCAACATGATGATGGTCTGGATGAAGTCAGTCCAGATGACCGCTGTCAGGCCGCCTGCAATGAACAAGTAACTCCGTGCAATAGTCACCTACCTCCTCTGACCTTTATTCCTGTGATAAAAACCTTCTTTCAGCAGTGAACACCTCATTCATGTAATGACAACTTAATTTGTGTAATGAACCCCTAATTCCCGCAATAAAAACCTTCCTTCAACAGTGAACACCGAATTAGTGAAATGAAAACCTAATTCATGAAACGAAAACCTACCTCCTGAAATGGAATCCCCATTCATGTTATGAGCATGTAAACCATGCAATACAAATATAACTCCTGTAATGAAAACAAAAGCTGGGCGCTGACCGTATGTGCATTATGTAAACTGTGAACCACACTTCTGAAATTATTCCAGGAACGGTAATTGGGATGATTATATGGGGCTGTGAGTTTTACATGTTAGTGTGGAGACAGTTGACTATGCAAATTATGGGTAACTAAGATAGTTTCGTGTTACCTTGAACATAGTTACCATGGTTAAAACGGCGGTTGCTAAGAAACGGGAAAACTAGGCTTCATGCATGTGCGTAAAGTGCTGTCCCAGGTAAGCCTGTGCAACTCGGACAGGCTAATCAGGCACGACATTTTCCGCATAAACTGGAGTATCGTTAAGAAAGGACTTCATGTACACTAAACATTCAATAAAAGCGGCAAGTGTCGTATTTCAAAGGCTAATCAAGGACGAAACTTAACGCAAATGCATGAAGCCCCGTTTTCCCAGAACCCGGCCCATGCTTACCCGCTATTGTGAACACTGCAGCCACGGCAAGAAGTACTAGGATGGAGAGGTAGATATTCCAGTTGAGAGACTGCTCGATGAAAATGGCCCCTGCGTATAAATCTGCCTGAAAGTAACGTCTGAAACTAGATGTGCAGTAGTAGAGGCAATTTAAACATGTTTAATTAACGTCGCGGTCTGGTATTGTTTGGTACGCGATGCAGTTTACTATTTGCATAATAAAAGTTAACGATCTCCGGCAACTATTTACGAAAGCAATTTCATTTTGGACAATTTGGTCAAACTTGTTCAAGTGCATAGTAAAAGTTGCATGTGCGCTTGTGAAGAGCTGTACATGCGCATGTAAAGAGCTCACATTCGCATGTGATCCTAAGAAGATACAACGGGTACAGTCCACTCTTAGAGCGTCTGAAAATCTCCTCCGAAAGATAGTTATAGTGGAAACGGTGTTTAGGGTGTTAAAACAAGCAGTAGCTAAATGCAATAATGTTTCAACCATAAAGCAGCTACTCACTGAGATCTTGGTGAAGATGTAGACTAGAAGAGCCAGCACGGCCAAATAGATCTGTATCCGGTTCCCGCCGAATCGCAACTTCAGGTACTCCGGCATCGTGAACACCTAAACAAGCAGACGACATCAATCATTCGGAACGCCTCTGTGTTTACATAGAATAAGGGGTCTACATCCAGATTGTTTCACTGTTGTAAGCAATTAAGTTTTGATATTTAAATAACAAAATACACAAAAAGTATGTTATCATTTATTTAATCTTTTGCCAGAAAACAGTTGGCTTAACTCCACACCATATGATAAACACATTTAACGAAATAATTTGATTCTAGTAACTTCTCGACTCACCCCAGATGCGATGTATACGGGAAGAAATATGTAGGCAAGTATCATCAACACGTACATGGCCTGAAACAAACATGTAGGCAGTTATGACGTACTTGGCCGAAATTAAAAGAACTATGTAGGTAAAAGTCATCAGCACGTTTAGTCCTTAAATATATGCTTGCAACTTTCATTTATTCGTGCATAGTCTGAAAATATACACGTACCTTTTATGAACCCGTACGTGATCTTAAGAAAATAGCATCTCAACTTATGTGGTCAGGGAAAAATATGTCGGCTAACATAGTGAACACGTATATGACCACAATTTATGTTGTTATGTTTTATCAACTCGTCCATCGCTTTAAAGAAATATATATAGGCACTCTTAATCAACTCGTTTATCGCCATAAAAAAATATGAAGGTAACTACTTTATTAACGCGTGCGAGGTAATATGCTGGATAATAACATCAACATGTACATGAACATAAATAAATATGCAGGTAAATATATTCAACACATAAATGGTCTAAAAGCTTGTAAGCAAGTATCGTCGACATGTACATATGAGCTGAACAAATATGATATACAAAATAACTAGGTATTAAGTTTTACGCTATTTAGACACTCGGCGTCTTTACACTCTCTAACGACAAGGGTTATTCACGCATTACAATGTAAGCCTCGCCGGCTAAATGCATGTGCGTCAATTTTTGTCCCATTTAAGCACGTACAATCCACACAGTCTTATCAGGAACGACACTTTCCGGTTAAACTGGATTTTTGTTTACAAGAGACTTCGTTAAGATGAAAAATACCATACTAATTAACAGAAAGTTTCGGTCCTCATTTATATGTGACGAAACTTTATGCACCTGCAGTAAGCCCAGTTTTCCCAGAAATAGACTCAATAAGTCATTCTAAGAAACCCACGATGACAATTTGATCGAGAGCGCGGTTTGTTCATTCCATCTTACCACCCTATTATCACTGTTAGGAAATTCGTACTAACAGGTATATGGCGACTTACGTTAACCTTACACATGTATATGTCGATGTACTTACGTTCAGCTCATAAAGGGATATGGCGTACTTACGTTCAGCTCACATAGGTAAATTGCGACTAACTTTCAACTCATACCGATATATGGCGACTTAATTTTAAGCTCATACAGGTATTTTGCGACGTACGTTCAGCTCATACAGGGATATGGATACTTACTTTCAGCTCATACAGGTAATTTGCGACTTACGTTCAGCTCATACAGGGACATGGATACTTACTTTCAGCTCATACAGGTAATTGGCGACTTACGTTCAGCTCATACAGGTATATGGCAACTTACTTTCAGCTCATACAGGTATTTGGCGACTTACGTTTAGCTCATACAGGTATATGGCGACTTTAATTCAAATCAAATATGTATATGGCGAATTACTTTCAACTCATACAGGTATATGGCGACTCACCTTCAACTCATACGGGTATATGGCAACTTACTTTAAAATCAAACATGTATATGGCGAATTACTTTCAACTCATACAGATATATGACGACTTATTTTCAGCTCATACAGGTATATTGCGACTTACTTTTAACTCATACAGGTATATGGATACTTATTTTCAGCTCATTCAGGCTTACAGGAACTAGCGTTCATCTCATACTTATATATGGCGACTTACGTTTAACTCATACAGTTTTATGGCAACTTACTTTAAAATTAAACATGTATATGGCAAATTACTTTCAACTCATATAGGTATATGTTGACTTATGTTCAACACATACAGGTTTATAGCGACATACGTGCAAACAGATAAATGGTGACTTACGTTCAGCTGATACAACTATATGGCGACTTACGTTTAACTTATACTTACGTTTAGCTCAGTATGGTGACATACTGTAAGCCCATTCATGCATACGGCGACATAAGTTCAGCTTAGATATGTATATGGCGACATACGTTCAACTCATACTTTTACATGGCGACATACGATCAACTTGTACATGTATATGGCGACATTCGTTCAACTCATACACGTGTATGGCGACATAAGTTCAACTCGTACAGGTATATTGCGAAATACGTGCAACTCATACAGGTATATGGCGACATACGTTAAACTCAAACATGTATATGTCCACAAACGTTCAATTTATATAGGTATAAGGCTACATACGTTGAACTGATACAGGTTTATGGTCACTTACGTTCAGCTCACACAGGTATATGGCGACATACGTTAAACTCATAAATGCATATGGCGACAAATGTTAAACTCATACATGTTTATGGCGAAATACCTTTAACTCATACATGTATATGGCGACTTACGTTCAGTTCATACTGTTATATGGTGTACTTACGTTTAGTTCATACAGTTATATGGCGACTAACGTTCTACTCATGCAGGGAAATGACGACGATTGTTAAACTTATACAAGTATATGGCGACATTCGTTCAACTCATACAGGTATATAGCGACTTACGTTCATCTCATACAGGTATATTGCGACTTATGTTCAGCTAATACAGGTATATGGCAACTTACCTCTAGTTCATACTGCTTTATGGTGTACCTACTTTCAGTTCATACAGTTATATGACAACTAACGTTCATGTCATCCAGGGATACGACGACGATTGTTAAACTCATACAGGTATATGACGACATACGTTCAACTCATACAGGTATATGGCGACTTACGTTCAGCTCATACATGTATATGACGACTTACGTTTAACTCATACAGGTTTAAGGCGACTTACGTCGAATTCATAATGGTATATGGGGTACTTACCTTCAGTTCATACAGTTATAAGGCGACTAACGTTCAAGTCATATAGGGATATGGCGACTATTTGTAAACTCATAAAGGTGTGTGACGACATATTTTCAACTCATACAGTTATATGGCGACTTACGTTCATCTCATACAGGTATATTGCTACTTACTTTCAACTCATACAGGCAAATTGCTATTTGCGTTAAGCCCATACAAGTATATGGCGATATACGTACTACTCAAACAGGTATTTGGAGACAACCGTTCAATTCATACAGGTATTTGTCGACAATCTGTAAATTCATACAGGTATATGGCGACATACGTTCTGCTTACACAGGTATATGGCGTACTAACGTTCAGTTCTATAGGAAAATAGCGACTAACCTGCATCTCATACAGGTATATGTCGACTTACGTTCATTTTATACAGTTTTATTGTGACTTACGTTCAGCTCATAGAGGTATATGGCGATGCCGGCGGCTGCCCCAGAACCGACCATGCCGACGAAGTGGAGGCTGCCGATGTTGCTAGCAAACAACGAAGCTCCGACCTGGAAAATGCGAAGCACCCAATATGCCAATATGAATGAATTTGAAGCGATGTAAAAGATGGAGTCACCTACAACAGTTGAAAATATGAATGCATTTGAAGTAATGACAAATAAGTATTAACCTTCTACAGTTAGACAATACAATACATCTCAATACAGGGTTCTTTGTCAATTGTACTATCAAACTTAAATAATGCTTTTGTTGAAGTTGACGTTGTATGTTATGTATAAACCACACATCAACTGCAATAAAACGCAAACAAAATCACTCAATTCCAAATCTATTTAATACTGTTACAAAATATACACTTAAATATGTGAAAGAAGTTTTGTAAACGCGCCGTTAATAGTAAAGGACGTTAGCAAATCACTCAATCAGAAATCCTCCAACATACTGACCGGAATCCAGTTCATATTTCGTCCGGCAAGGAAATACCCGCCAGCGCTACCCCGGTTCTTTCGTGAACTCTGAAATATACAACTGTTTCCTGAATGACATAGAAAAAATATTACATACCCCGTGGTTTCTCTTTGATAACGTCAAACCAATAACAATTCAGCAAAATGCGTTTCTTAAATAAAAATTAATTTAAATCCGTATAGTCCCCCTATTAGTAATCTTATTTCTCGGCTATGCTAATTTAAAAAGACCCAATACATTTACAGTGTGATTAGTAACATACAACGTCGTATTTGTGATACATCCCTGCAAGGCAAATGATCATAATCTAAATTAGTAAACAACGAAAATGTGCCTATGGATTTGAAATCACACGATCGTTTTATTTGAGAGGATTGGACATCTTTTATTTAATAGCAACAGCAATGGCAATCGTTATACATCGACTTTCGCCGGAATCATCCGCAAGATGGATTTATAAAAAAAAAATCTGCTTATTCAGAGAGCAGCATTGACGGCGTACCTATTACGTCACTTACCCATACCCTTAACGGTCTAACTATGACGTCACGTACCCATAATCCAACGAATAGCACGAGCAGGAAGTAAACGATGATGACTACGATGTCAGACACGTGGAGATAGGTACCAGCCACAGTCGCCATGGTAACTCAATCTGCAATTTAATACAAGCGGCGCTCTGTAAAAACGGGGAATTATGTATGAGCTTAACGTGCCGTCCCAGATTAGTATATGCAGTCTGCACAGACTTATAAGGGACGCAACGTTCCGCCTATTAGACTGGCTTTGTCTATGAAGAGATTTCTTTCAAACATAAAAAAACTATAAATCGGAATGTGTCATCCCTGATTAGCCTGTGTGGAATGCACAGGCTAATCTGGGACAACACTCTACTCATATGCGTAAAGCACCGTTCTAACTGAGGTAGGCTCATATTATAAGAAACATAAAAAGGGTGAAAGAAAAACACATCACTGCGCAGAGGTTTATATGGGCTCTTAACTATATTCAAATAACCACACATTGCATATGTATGATACTTTTGATATTTTTAACATATAATATTGTTTACATATTTTTTGTCATAAAATATATTGTATTTGCAACATTTTGCTTGAAACAAATCTGATTCGTTGGAACGGCGCATGTGTCAGAAGCAACAATATATACTAACATTTCATATCAAACACTGAATACTATAGCACACTTTGGAAAATGAAGACAATGTAAATGATATGTGTGCAGAATAAAATTAAAATGTTTACACCGGTAAAGAAAATGATTCTATTCCTCCCTTTCTGTTAAAATATACTTAACAAGTAAGGTATTTAATTAAATCTGTTAAGATAATTACATCCAAGTAAACATTTATACTAGTGTCAAGTGTTTACGCTAATAGCACAATGGAAAATCTGGTGCCGAACTGATGATAAACTGAAGACAAATGCGTAATAAGGTGCCATCTAAGGTATTTAAAAAGAGAAATTAAATATGGATATAAGCTTAAATACGTATTCCTACCTGAACGGTTGGCTTCAATAAAAAAATTCATTAACGATTGCATGCAAGATCAGTAAATCATCACAACGAAAATCACAATCGAACTAAAAGGTTGATATTGTTACAACCTACATCTGGTTTAATGCTTTATCTAAGAAGACGCTCAAATTTTTTTCTCTATCATGGCACAGAGAGATTAGATGCTGTTGAAAGTTGTTCGCGGATGATATGGCCGGAAGACACAGTTAAAGTTAGCATTCAAATTATCAGGTGTTATCATCCACTCGTTACCAATGGCAGAAGATGTCTTAATGCGTCTTCTTAACTTTTCCGGCGTTTCCTTTGTTTGTCGATCCTTTATTCAAACATTCTTATGAAGTGGCGCTTGGGCAGTTTTAACTGTAACTCCGAAATCCTAGATAAAAAGTACAATGGGTCAATATCCGTACCTTTAGATAACAGAGCTAAATATCTTTCCCTACGCGTGTGACGAAAATATTATTCGGGTCATGAACTGAAGGGATAAACTTGTATTAATCTCGTAACTCGTTTAACCCGACAACTATATCACACGGATGTGCTTGCAGCAAACATGAAAATACGTAGTTTCTTTTAAACCCGCGTGCAGAGTAATAAAAAGTGCTTTTTCCTCAAACAAAGTCATCTGATCATACAAACCAATTCAATATTTGTTTGCGTATTATGTTGAGTAAATTTAGCATGAGTATATATCTTTATCTCATAACAGTGTAAGTGCTTACAGAGATGCAAACTGGTGATTTCAAGGTCGCCGTGGCGTTGTGGATATGGTGTCCGCCTAGCGATCGGGAGGTCACGGATTCGATCTCCACTGTGGGAGCGTTCTTTAGATCTCCCCCATAGACTACCCCAAAGACACCAAGGAAACGGACTCGAGAGCGTTTAATATAAGCCTAAGGCTTTTTATGCAATCGAGCTTAAATAAATAGGTTTAAAAAATGTATTGAACTATTTCTGTTGTATTTCTAAATATATCAATCTTGTAATAAATGTTAGTCTTTAGAAAAAACCGTGTGGTGATATTCCAATTGTATTTGTTATGTTTATTGATATACTACTTTTTATTCTAGCAAGTTTATATCCAGGTATTCAACTACGTATTTGTGAATATTTCTCGATTTCACCAAAGCGGTAATATTGTCTTAATTTAATTAATGTAAAATAAATCTCAAATTTTGAAATGCACTTTAAAAAGTACATGATTTTGTTATACATACTGAGAGTAATATAAAATAAATAGGTGTATACCAAACGTTATTCATATAATTTATCACTTTAACTAATTAAATTGTCATTTCAGACAATATTTATTTGAACTGAATGAAAATAATACAATATGTTCAATTCCCACGTCAATACAATTTAAATAAACGCGTCCTAGACCAGTACTAAGGTAGAAAGATTTCCCGAAAAGGCCTGGCTTCCCGAAACAACAGTTTAAAAAAGCAAATATATAGTAGGTATTCAGATGCGTTTTACAATGGTAATTCTTATTGGTGTTCTCTGCGGTTGTTTCTTGTTCTGTTTTTCTTTTGCTTTGGGTTTGGGACACTATTGCGAAGCCTGATTATATTATACGATATTTCATTATTTCATTTAATAATCCGTTTAAGGTATATTGATAACGCACTTAACCGTAAAAGATTTCCACACTTACATGTTATCCGCTGATTTATAAATAAACCAGGTAATCACACTCTTTCAGCGAATCTTCTTAAACGAAAGTTAGAATCACCGATTTTAACCTGTGTTACATTGTTTGCTTATACTGTATTTAGATCGTACACTACTTGAGCGGTGTAGCGTGCAATGGAATCAATCGATAACGCCAAACAGACGCGTAGCAAAACAGACGCGTAGCACGGGTACACAGACGGTAAGGAGGTGTTAAACATGGTAGAGAGATTTGTTTTTCGCCGTGTTTGTGGGTAAGTTCACTTTCTTAGTTTGTCTCTCTCCCAAACAACTAACCTACTAAACTCAGTATAACTCTAAACCATCCTTCAATCCACTCATGCTAAATCATCTCAACTCATCCTCAACACTAGTCCCGTTATATCACTTAATCTCACCAGTAGTTCCACTCCTGTTATATCATACTAACTCATCCTTAAACTCATCCTTAAACCTAGTCCCGTTATATCACTTAATCTCACCAGTAGTTCCACTCCTGTTATATCATACTAACTGATCCTTAAACTCATCCTCAACACTAGCCCCGTTATATCACTTAATCTCACCAGTAGTTCCACTCCTGTTATATCATACTAACTCATCATTAAACTCATCCTTAAACCTAGTCCCGTTATATCACTCAATCTCACAGGTACGTCCACTCCTGTTATATCATACTAACTCATCCTTAAACTCATCCTTAAACCTAGTCCCGTTATATCACTTAATCTCACCAGTGCGTCCACTCCTGTTATATCATACTAACTCATCCTTAAACTTATCCTTAAACCTAGTCACGTTATATCACTTAATCTCATCGATACGTCCACTCCTGTTATAGCATACTAACTCATCCTTAAACTTATCCTCAACACTAGTCCCGTTATATCACTTAATCTCACCAGTACGTCCACTCCTGTTATATCATACTAACTCATCCTTAAACCTAGTCCCGTTATATCACTTAATCTCACCAGGTACGTCCACTCCTGTTATATCATACTAACTCATCCTTAAACCTAGTCCCGTTATATCACTTAATCTCACCAGTACGTCCACTCCTGTTATATCATACTAACTCATCCTTAAACCTAGTCCCGTTATATCACTCAATCTCACCAGTGCGTCCACTCCTGTTATATCATACTAACTCATCCTTAAACTCATCCTTAAACCTAGTCCCGTTATATCACTTAATCTCACCAGTACGTCCACTCATTTATATCATACTAACTCATCACTAAACCTAGTCCCGTTATATCACTTAATCTCACCAGTGCGTCCACTACTGTTATATCATACTAACTCATCCTTAAACTCATCCTTAAACCTAGTCCCGTTATATCACTTAATCTCACCGGTAGTTCCACTCCTGTTATATCATACTAACTCATCCTTAAACCTAGTCCCGTTATATCACTTAATCTCACCAGTGCGTCCACTCATGTTATATCATACTAACTCATGCTTAAACTCATCCTTAAACCTAGTCCCGTTATATCACTTAATCTCACCAGTACGTCCACTCATGTTATATCATACTAACTCATCATTAAACCTAGTCCCGTTATATCACTTAATCTCACCAGTGCGTCCACTACTGTTATATCATACTAACTCATCCTTAAACTCATCCTTAAACCTAGTCCCGTTATATCACTCAATCTCACCAGTAGTTCCACTCCTGTTATATCATACTAACTCATCCTTAAACTCATCCTTAAACCTGGTCCCGTTATATCACTCAATCTCATCGATACGTCCACTCCTGTCACATCACTTTTACTTATCTTTTTATCCACTCATGTGGTGTCATTATAATGTCTTCCAATAAAAGAAAGGGGGTGCAACAAGCGCAATTCCATTGCGGCGTTGAAAATAGCATTTCATTCTGAAAACCCTGACATGTAACATGTCAACTTGTTTGGCACGCTACATCACTTGGTTTAGGCTTCATTCTTCTGCTCGTAAATTTTATTTCGTAAATCGAGTTGGTGCTATGAGTGCTTTGATACGACTTTGTAAGCCCGTTAGTCAGAACGTTACAATGTTTAGAGATAAGACATTTTAGTTTTTTTAAGCAATATGACATTCAACAATACCAAATCTATTGTATATGCCAAACATCACGCTGGTAATACTATTGAAAATAGAAGAGTCATTAGATTACATCAAACGTGGCTTTACTGCACCATACAAGCTACAACATTTGGCAACACGATACACAAGTGTTTAAGCACAACCATACGTGTTTATCTCGAGAGAGTTTAAGATTCACACAGAGCTCTATAACACATGTTCTCAATTGCCATGAAAACCACCAAAATCAACAACCGCAACACATGTGAAAAAAACAAAGGTGTGAAATCAAGAAACAACATTTGTTACATCTAAATATTCAAATGGTTTTCAAGTAAGCTTTAAAGGAGAAATTAACGTTTTTGTTGAGCGATTTTGCAACCGGCTTTTTCACGCGAATTTATCATAGATAATAGCTATCCACTTAAGATAAATTCAAAACTACTTTTATAAAACGTAAACGTAACGTTAGTAAACAGTCACAAGTTATTCTTCTCACGTGTAAATCATTGATAGTTCATGAATAACCCAGGCAATATGTGCATATATCACAAATTCGCGAATTGATCATAGATAATAGCTATCCACTTAAGATAAAATTCAAAACTTCTTTTATAAAATGTAAACGTACTTAGACAGTCAAAAGTTTCTCGACTCACGTGTAAATCATTGATAGTTCATAAATATCCCAGGCAATATTTGTATATATCACTAATCAACGGCAAGTCTTCTCAAACGAAAGTAAACATCCCCCGTGTTATCAAGTGTCGCAATGTTTATTTATATTTATATCGGACGCTGTCAAGCGAGAAGGGCGATAATCAATAACGCTCAAACAGCGGCGTAGCAATAGCATAAAAACGACAAAAAGAAGCGAAAAGTATGCTCGCTTATCGTTGGTGTACATCGTATTTACAGTACATGTATTGCATGCTTAAAAAGGGATTCAGTTAACCACACACACACACACACACACAAAATCTTTATTTTTTTCACGTTACATGAAAATAACAGACATGGAATAAGCAATAACATCGCTAGTCGTCGTGAGACTGTAAGGCATGCTATTGAATAAACATAGTTGCAAGCATATTTTTAATATCAGAAACCGATGATTACATATGTACTATAACCAGCATGTGGGGGGGGAGAGAAAGTTTTGTCCCGGGGACAGATGTGTATTTCATTATTGTTCTTTCTTAAAGCCTTTTGTATAGATAATGGTTTCAGTGCAGCTTATTTGAAGAATATATATATAGTATCAATTATTTGTTTATTTATTTTACTTCATATGACAATTAAGAGTAAAAACAAAAAAGGTATAATGGTATATTTAAAGAAATTAATATTGTTTAAATGTCAGAGATGTGGAAATGCTGGTTATGTAAACAATATACCTGTAGGTACAGTACATAGTACACGTTGCTCTTTCATCTTCTTGTAGTTTGGCACACAATACATGTTTTTAAGGAATTTATCCACAATTGTAAAAATTATTTAGCCACAGTTCATAAGCAATTTATGTATGAATATCTGCTTTTATACAATTCAAAATATATGAAAATCATAAAGAGCATATAATCGAAATTGTACAATATCATGCGATCAACATATCTGGATTTTAAAACACCTTCAACAATGCAGCAATTTGTTTTATGCATAGTATTTTGTAATTTATCATATGATAAAAGTGTAATAGTATATAATAAATTTGTTATTAAATTGTAATTGTTTGGGAAAGTATTCCGTGGTATGCAGCCTTAATGACGCTATTTTTAGGTAGGTCGGTTTACACATTTAACCAATCGGAACACTTCTTCCATCTCCGGAGTCTCCGTAAAGAGTGGACTTTATGCAATTAAAAGCCGGTTGGGTCCAGAGTGCACAGTTAACCTGATCTACTAATCGGAACCCTCGGACGATTCCGCCATAACGGTGTGGTGTAGCTCACGCAGAAGTGCACAGTCGAAAGTGTTCATGTGTGAATGTGAGCTCTTCGTGCGCGCTCGTACAACTTTTCACAAGCGCACGTGCAACTTTAACTATGCGCTTGAACAAGTTTGACCAACTTGTCCAATATGAAATATTGGCCGGAGATCGTATACTTTTATTAAGCGAATAGTTAAACTGCATCGCGTACCAAACAATACCAGACCGCGACGTTAATTTGACATGTTTACATTGCCTCTACTACTGCACAACTAGTTCCGTACGTTACATTCAGGCAGATTTATATGGGATACCAAAGGGGTCGAAACTTTAACTTCTGCTCGAGCAGAAAAAAATGCTGCTCGAGCAGCATTTAAATGCTGCTCGACCAGCAAAATGCTGCTCGAGCAGCAAATTTACTGCTCGACCAGCATTTTTCTGCTCGAGCAGAAAAATCCTGCTCGACCAGCATTTATTTTTAGATTATGGCATTAGCCAATCAGAACTCTTGTTATATTTGCCGTTTGGTGCGAAACTGGTTTGTTTGGAAAAAATGGCTGCCGCCATGATGGTGCCTTTTTCCCATCTTCTGCAAGTTTATGTGACGCCCTGTTTAAAGTTTAACATTGACACGCGGTAAGTGCTTTATATTTTGGCTGCAAACTAGTCGATCAAAAAATAGTTGTCATTCGCTTAAAAAGAAAATCGATCATAAATGTCTTACGGCTGTTAAAACTTTTGCGAAAATCACGACGATGACTGATAAGAATGGCTCAAAGGGTGCGCACGTGTAGGTTCTCTGTTTCTATCGATTTACTTTCTTAATGATTCTTAATAATGGCTTCCGACACAGGTGCCGATTGCCTGTGATTGTGCCTTTCTGGTTAACATTGTTTACGTTTCTCGTTCTCCCCATACATGTATATCTGCTGTTCTAACTTTTACTGTTAATGTTATCCAAAAAGGCAAAATATCATGTCTGTTAACCAGTTCTCAGTGCCCCAGATAAGCTGCGTATCTGCGTCTTTCACCCTATTAAAATGTTTAAAAATGCAAAGAAATACAATATCATGAGTATTGAAAACGCAACCAATTTGACTTTTACGCAAACTCGTCAAATTAACGATACAAAACTTCGATTAAAAATGCTTTGCTCATTTTAGGTATTTTCTTTTTGGAATTATTATCGTAACGCGGTGACGCTTACATTCAGCAAGCTCAGCAAACGGTCATAGTTATTCAAACGCTATGCGTTTTCAATCTGACCTAATTCGTCGCTTATTGTGCATGTTTTTGTAAAGCGTCTGTACTTTCAGTTTCTATTATGATGCAAAATAAAAATAGCAGAGAGAGGTCGAAAGACGTCCGAGATTGTTGCGCCAAAATATCAGCCGATGGCAAAGTTTTTCAAATTAAGAAAGCAAGAGCCAATAAGTGCCGAATCTTTCGTGTTATCGATTTTGTTAGAAACTGTGTATACAGCAGTTGAGTTGACATCCAAAAAACATGATGGAAAGTCTGTGACTTAACAAACCTGTCAAAAGTATAAAAAGGCATGTCATTGGTTAGAAATTGTCAACATTTTTTAAAGTTTATATCATGGACAGTTTCAAGGATTAAAGATATTACGAAACATCAGTTTATTAAAATTTATGATGATAGTTTACAGTTCTATTGAATCAATACAAGTGTGCAGCGTCAACGGTAGTAAATCAGCAATTATTTTAAGGTATGCATTTTTATTACTCATTTTACTCTATATGAAGAATGGAATCACCCTATTTTTCAAAATCACTGGTTGAAAACCCTATTTCCCAAATAATTATCTGAGGCACTGAGATCTCGAGGACTTTTCTCAATTTCAATGTAAATTATTTTTCACCGAGGCCAATTAGCTTGTTCAAAGCTAACAACAGGTAAAATTTGAGTTGTGTCTGAATTACAAGTTGTTTAATTTTTCATAATTGAAATGTTTACAATTTACTATTTATTGAATAACTTGGCAGTGCATAATTAAGTTCTGGTATGTTATTTTCAGCTCTGAACTGCGAAAAAATTGCATGCCGGTAATAATTACATTGGTGGCACTATAATGAGTTACCTTTCATCTGTCCTTCCATTTAAATGTTCCTTAAGCAGACTTCCCAAACTTTGCAGAAAGAGTTTAGGCATTGTATTACACACTCATTTTAACCATGGCATGCTATTGTACAACATGTTTTGACGGAAATAATTTCGATAAAAAATATTTGAAGGAAATAATTTTTCCATTGCGAATCGTTTGTATCTTTTTATCTTTATTCTAAAATGCCCCTCTTAAGAATAATGTCATGTATAGCTGGTTTAGAATTAAGGATGATGATATGTCCTAACAGCATTTTGTCATGTCATTTACTGTACTTCTTAACCAACATGTATTTGAAACAGAATATTCAGTCCCCATATAACTACGCCCATATGTTGTGGACATTTTCATACAAGAATACAAACAGGAATATGTATTGGAGTTTGCTGTTTAAATTGACAGTCAATCGGAGGGTAACATGTTTGTTTTTAACCAGAAGTGAGGAACTAAACGCAATTTGCAGGGAAAAAAATATCTCTTTATACCACTTAAGTATATATGCATCACAGGAGCTCTAGTGTCGTGAGGTTGAGGAAACTAGTGTTGAATCTAAAACATTTAGCATCATGGACTCAAAAGTGAGAAGCCAAGTCAGACACCGCAAAATGTAAAATGATCTGTCAGATGTTTGGTCTGACAGGCTACAAAATTCTGTCAGACTGAAGGATAATTTCTGGATTCCACTTATTAGCATACCTGATAATAGCATATTTCTGTTATTAGCATATAGAATGTCAAAGCACAGATTAATTCTTAAATTTTAATGTATTTTTCTTCTATTAATAGCATAATTTTTAACCCCAATATTCAGAATTCACTTAAAGTCTTTATAGCATATAACATTCTCAGAATGCCAAGAAAATATGCTTTAAATCTGCAAAAATATGCTCAAATGCAAATGCAAACACCTTAGAATACAATTCCATTTGATAAATAGTTATCTTAAACATTAATCATATACAATGTTGAATTTAAATTCGATCAATTATTAACAGATTTGACTTATTGTATGCCCCCAGTTGCTATATTTATGCTAAAATTTGTGTTCCTGTTAATAGCGTATTCCTGTTATTAGCATAATTTTTGCTGACATGGTATGCTAAGAACAGGAATCCACTGTAGCAACATATTAATCAGGAATTATGGTTTGAATCCGTGAACTATTATTTTTAATGGTGAAAGAAAATCTCCATGGCGCGTTTTCAAAAATTCCTAATCAAACTTGGTAAAAGAACACAAAGAATAGCAAATTTATTACAGCGCCAACTACCGGGTAAAAATGATTGATTTTTTTATATTCCGTAAAGACAAATGCCGCATCATATCCTATGGGTGATTTAAAAAATAATAAAGCCTAAATGAAACATGCATTTATTTTCTTACCATTAAGCATGTTTGAGTTCTTTTTCTATCTTACAGAAGTGTTTCCATGTGATTAACTTAAATGTGAAAATTCTTCTCAATAACTTGCTTCATTAACAAAATATATTGAAAAATATCCTTCAAATTGCCCCAAGTGTACTGGTTTTGCGTGACATTTTATGTTAAAGGTAATTTTCAATTCTATACTTCAATAAAACTTTCAGAAATATTAGGTATTGCCATCATTTAATGAATATAAAAATGCATATGCTTTAAGAAAAATAAAACAATGCTTCTTATAACTTAGTTTGATATCTCTTGTAGCAAGTGTTCAAAGCAATGATGTTCTTGTCAATTTTGTGCAACAATTTTCAACTCTCTTCACGTATATTAAGAGGTGGCATCATAAAGTGCTTCCATATTTATAGGCAAAAAGTGTCCTTTTAACCTGTCACATGTTTTTTCTACACATGTGTACAGGTATTTATACAATTATTTGTTCATGTAAATTTTGAACAGCTGAATACTAAATGTGGTCAGAATTTGTCCCTGTCCCAAGTGTACATTTTGCAAAAAAGTTATTTGATATTTTTCATAAGATAGAATTTTCAAGGTTTTACATAATTTTCTTCAAACCACTAGATGTACTGAAAATTTGATGCCAAAACCTTGTGAACTTTTTTGCAAGACAAATATCGTATTGTCCCAAGTGTACGAAATTTTTATCATGTTTGATGGACAGGTTATAGCTTTTAAAAAATAAACAAAGGCACTAATTTTCTGGAAAGAAGTACACAGAAGGGTGTAATCTCCCAAGAGAAAAAGGTGGTTTCTTCACTCTGGGGGAGAACTACTCTTATTATATGGGTATGTCTCCATATTTTGTCTTCAGAAGAAACATATAAGCATATAAATGATAATGTGTGAGAAGTATATTTGACTTTACCATAACATTATTACAAAAATACATTTCCTCTTCTCAAATTAATGTCAATTTTAATCAAATTGTTTCTCCAATTATCTTCAATGTTAGTCTGAAGTTGGTTATTAAATGTTGTACATGTACACTTGGGACATAAAATGAATGTTTTTCTTATAAACCTCCAGAAAGTGAAAACAAACTTACATTATAGCAGAATTAATGATTAAATTTCGATTTAATAAAGCATTCAAAAGCAACTGAAAAAAAAAGCCAAAATAAAAGTTGAACATGGTCAAATGTCAAATATGATGGATGACAAAGTCTTTCAGACACTTATAATTAAACCATGCAGACTGTCACCCTTGTGGTACAATTCCTACACATCTAAACTAAAAACCATGTTAAAACCTTCGATAAACAACGGTACAGCACTTATTATTATTTCATTCATTTTTAATGACACATTACCAAAATATATTGAGGATATATTGTATTACAGAGGAAGGTCAAGTAAGAGGACATCGTGTTTAATGTATAAAGTATAAAAAGAACAAGGTCTAATTTATAAAGAACAAGGTCCAATATATAGAGAATATAATGTTTAATATATAGAGAGCAAGGTCTAAATATAGAACAGTGAATTATATGTGTCTTGTTCTGAGAAAACTGGGCTTAATTCATGTGCGGAAAGTCTCGTCCCTGATTAGCCTGTGCAGACTGCACAGGCATATCAGGGACGAGACTTTCCGCTTTTATGGTATTTTTAGTTTGAAGGAAGTCTCTTCTTACCGAAAATCAAGTTTAAGCGAAAAGTGTCGTCCCTGATAAGCCGGTGCAGACTGCACAGGCTAATCTGGGACGACACTTTACGCACATGAATTTAGCCCAGTTTTATCAGAACAAGACACATATTTATATAGAAAACGAGGTAAAATATTATAAAAAAATATAAACATGTCATTTGTATACAGAACCATGTTCAATATTTATAGAAAAGCGTCCAATATATAGAGAACACAATATAAGATCAACTTCAAGTATAGAGAGCAATGTCTTATATATAGATATCAAATTCCAACATATAGAAGAGGCATACTGTCTTATATTTAAAGATCAAGGTCAATGCCATAGAGAACAATGTTTAATATGTAGAGAACATCATTTGATATTTAGAGAACAAGGTATGCTATCCATTTGTATAGAGAACAATGCCCAGCATATAGATCTCCAGCATATAGAGAGCAATGTCAAATAGATCTTTATTATATAGAACAAGATAAATTATGAAACCAAAGTCATTTATATACAACTATGTGAAATATTTTGAAAACCAGGTCAAATGTATCTACAATTTGTGAAATATATGTGTTTTTTTATGGGAAATACAGATCTATGACACACTGCATAATTATGGAGATTCCTTATGCCTCTGATATCCCATCGGTTATAAACATACTAAGTGCCACACAAATACCTCAAATGAAATACATATAAAAGTTATGCTATTTTTCTTCAGATTTTCATCCATTTTGAAAATGTCCCAAGTGTACAGATTTGGCCTAAAATCATGCTAGATTCTTTCAGCAAACAATTCAAGTTCCCTGTAACTTATCTTATCATTTTATCAGAATATTTTATGCCAATTTAATTTGTATTCTATATTACTGACTGTTTGGGTATTTCTTAGAATAAATGAAAACTAAAGTTGTCAAGTACAAATAACCTTAAATCATCAAACAGACCTTCTAGCACAGAACATTATTTGGGGAAACATTAATTTGTGTAGTCAAATGTAATAAAAATTTAAAAAGTATTTATATATGTTGAATGGTTTGATTATTTAACTTGTATACAAAAGTCATGTTAGTGTCCCAATTAAGTGTACAAATGTTTGAAAATTGTATACAGTTTTGGCAAAAGCTAGTTTTTGCAGATTTTCTTATATAATAAAAAAGAAACTTCACATATATTTGAAGACCATCCTAATTTTGATAAATCTGAGTTTTTACTTTAAGATACACTGCTTTGAGGCCAGGAAAAAAACTTTTAGGAGTATAGTTTTGAAAAATATGTGTTAAAAAACATGAACATTTCAATTTTTTCCATAATTTTTTTAGAACACTTCTGATTTTGTATTTAAATTTTGCTTAAGAACATACTGCAAAACACACAAAATATTGATAACATGTTTTAATGGGATTTTATTAAGTGCAAAAGACATGTACATTTATAAAAAAAAAATTCAAAACATTTGGTTAACATCTTTTGTGGTGAAAAAGTGATTACATCTGACAGAACGGCCCTACTCATTTATATAACTTGAACCCTTTCCCTATGCAATACAAACAAAACTGTTGCCATAACTTAACATCTAAAATTTGAGAAATTTTTTCATTTAGGCTTCATTATCCCCACGCTTTTCGGTGAAAAAGTGGGGATATTGTGGTTATCTCCGTCTTCGTCCGTCCATCTGTCCGTCCGTCCCGGCCACTTTCTCCTCCTACACTATAAGCACTAGAACCTTGAAACTTACACACATGGTAGCTATGAGCATATGTGCGACCCTGCACTATTTGTAATTTTGATCTAACCCCTGTGTCAAAAGTTATGTGGGTTGAGGTGGGGCCGGGTCAGAGATTTTTACTCATTTTTATTTCCCCGGATCTAAAGATCGGGGGTATATTGTTTTTGGCCGGTCTGTCATTGTGTGTGTGTGTCCCAAAACTTTAACCTTGGTCATTACTTTTGCAATATTCAAGATAGCAACTTGATATTTGGCATGCATGTGTATCTCATGGAGCTGCACATTTTGAGTGCACCGGAGACTACACCGAATGTCTTCAAATTGATACTGAACCTCTCTTATGGCAATACGGATAATCTCAACTATGCATGGCCCAATTACCAACTCTGGGGTGCCCCGCCCACATTGGCCACGCCCACATAGACCACGCCCACCCAAAATTAACTTTTACTATAATTTCTTCATTTCTACACAGATTCACTTCAAATTGATACTCAACCTCTCTTATGACATTATGGTTAATCTCAACTATGCATGGCCCCATTACCAACCCTGGGGCACCCCGCCCACATAGGCCACGCCCACCCAAAATTGCCTTTTACTATAATTTCTTCATTTCTACACCGATTCACATCTAATTGATACCGAACTTTTCTTATGACAATACGTTCAATCTCAACTATGCATAGCCCCATTACCAACCCTGGGGCACCCCTGGGTCAAACATGCGGCATGGGGATACACGTCGGCCTCTGCCGCGCCATTTCTAGTTATTTTTTAAATCACCCATATTTGTGTTCAGTTTGGAGAAAAATCAAGAAAATTATATTTAACAATGAAATACATTTAAGTTGTTTGATGATATTTTCATGTATTTCAACTTTTCCAATGTCCAGATAAATACCCTATTTGTACCCATTGAAAACCTTTAAAACTTTAATTTTGCATTGCTATTTTGTGTTTGGCTTGAAGAAAAAAGATTGATCTGTATGCAAATGTTTACATTATATCTCACAATCATAACAATTTCCAATTAATCGTCAGTGGTGAGCGGGTTTTATCATTATAATATGATTATTAGTGCTTGTGATCATATTTCAGATGCCCAGGGGCCTTTATGGTTGGGTTAGGGAGGGATGCTCCCTTCCTTCCTTAATTTATTTTTAGCTCCACTGGCCAGCGGGGCTTATGTCATGGTTCTGTGTGCGCCATGCGTGCGTCCGTCCGTGCCTGCGTGCGTCCGTTCGTGCATTAACTTTTCCTTTAAACATCTTCTTCTCCTAAACTACTGGTCCAATTCTGATGAAATTTCTCAGTAATGTTCCTTGGATGAACCTTTTTCAAATTTGTTCAAATTATGCGCCTGGGGTCAAATTTGACCCTGCTCTGGGGTTACAAAATTGAACATATCCTTACTATAAGGCCTATTTTGTGAAATCTTTCAAAATCTTCTCATCCATAACCATTGGGCATAGGGCTATCAAATTTGGTATGTAGAGACATCTAATAGTCCTCTACCAAATTTGTTCAAATTATGCCCCTGGGGTCAAATTTGAAACTGCCCCGAGGGTCACAAAATTTAACATATGCTTATATAGGGTCTTTTTTGTGAAAACTTTACAAATATTTTGTCCATAACCGTTGGGCCTAGGGCTACCAAATTTGCTATGTAGTGATATCTTATAGTCCTCTACCAAGTTTGCTCAAATTATGTCCCTGGGGTCAAGTTTGACCCTGCCCCGAGGGACACAAAATTGAACATATGCTTATATGAGGCCTATTTTGTGAAAACTTAAAAAAATCTACTTGATCATAACTGTATGGCATAGTGCTACCGAATTTGGTATGTATTGACATGTATTAGTTCTCTTCTTAGTTTGTTCAAATTTAAATTTGCCCCGAGGGTCACAAAATTGAACATATGCTTATAAATGGCTAATTTAGGGTAAACTTTAAAAATCATTCTTGTCCATAACCATTGGGCCTAGGGCTACCAAATTTGGTATGAAGTGACATCTTATAGTCCTCTACCAAGTTTGTTCAAATTATGCCTCTGGGGTCAACTTTGACCCTGCCCGGGGGGGGGGTCACAAAATTGAATAAACGCTTATAAAGCGCCTATTTTGTTTTGTTCAAATTATGCCCTTTTGGTCAAATTTGACCCTGACCCGCGGGTCACAAAATTGAACATTATATACACTTCTTTCTTGCTTATTTTGTGAAAACTTTTAAAATATTCTTGTCCTTAACTCTAGGATCTAGGGCTACCACATTTTGTATGTAGTGAGGTATAGTAGTTCTCTATGTGTCCAATAATTATGTTGATGAAGGTGGCAGTGGTAATGACTTGATATGTCTGTGAGATATGAATGCCAAAGTCTTCGTTTTACATAACATGAATTTTTATGTAAAAGTGGTGTTTCTTTATAAATTCTACATGTTCTTTGCAAATGATGATCTCTACAAAGTTGTTCCAGGAGTACCATTTTAAGCTTGCTTTCTTAGTTCATTCTTATTTATTATTGTGTCCTATCTCTCACACTTATGTGTTTCAAATAATGTGTTAATAGATTCACATATATATATATGTTTGAAAACTGATTACCAAAAAAATTTGGTATAGATAAAGTACCGCTTAAGTATATAGGCACATGATTTTTGTTGATTTTTACCAACAAAATATTTGTTGCAGCCAGTTCATGTGTCAACCAGCGCAAATTGTGAAAGATGGCTTGGAAAAATTCAGTTCAGAGTTCAAAGCGCCACCTTGCAACAAACAGCGCCATGGAAACAGCTGTGGAGTGTTTGCATTGATGGTAATAAATTAGCTTTATATTTCTATATAGGAGTCACTTTGTTGTACTGTCGGTCGGTCTGTCCCGAAATTTCATCCGATCTTCACCAAACTTGGTCACAAGTTGTATCTTGATGATGTTTAAGCCAAGTTTGAATATGGGTCATGCTGGGTCAAAATCTAGGTCACGGGGTCACTTAGTGTGTTTTAAACCGAAAGTTTGTCCGGACCATAACCATGTCATTTACGGTTAGATTTTAAAATAACTTGGTACATTTGTTCACCATCATGGGACGGTGTGTTGCGTGAAAAAAGTATGTCGATATCTCCAAGATCAAGGTCACACTTGGAGTTCAAGGGTCAAATGCTTGTCCGGGCAATAACTTTATCATTTATTGTGAGATTTTAATATCATTTGGCAAATCTGTTCACTATCATGGGACGGTGTGTCGCGCGAAAGAATTACTTCAATATCTCGAAGGTCAAGGTCACACTTTCAGTTCAAAGATTAAAAATGGCCATAAATGAGCTTGTCTGGGCAATAACTATGTCATTCATTGTGAGATTTTAAAATCATTTGGCACATTTGTTCACCATCATTGGACGGTGTGACGCGCAAAAGAATTACGTCGATAACTCCAAGTTCAAGGTCACACTTTGAGTTCAAAGGTAAAAAAGGCCATAAATGAGCTTGTCCAGGCCATAACTATGTTGTTCATTGTGAGATTTTAAAATCATTTGGCACATTTGTTCACCATTATTGGACGGTGTGTCGCGCAAAAGAATAACGTCTATATCTGCAACGTCAAGGTCACACTGTGAGCTCAAAGGTCAAAATTGGCCATAAATGATCTTGTCCGGGCCATAACTATGTCATTTATTGTGAGATTTTAAAAATACATGGTACATTTGTTCACAGTTATTGGACGATGTGTCATGCAAAAGAATTATGTCGATAACTCCAAGGTCTAGGTCACACTTGGAGTTCAAAAGTAAAAAAATGGCCATAAATTTGGACTGCATGTCATGCTAAAGAATTCAAGAGTTCAAAGGTCGAAATGGCCATAAATGATAATGGCATTATCATTCTTAGAAATCGCCATAAATTTTATTCTCTTGTTTTGTGAAGACAGCATGCAAAATAGTCTGTGTCAATGCGGCACGTGGGGGTATTTGTCACGTCTGTGACAAAGCTCTAGTTTGCTTAGTAAAGATCTGCATTAACTTTTATTCAACAAAATAATGTGAGAATGTAGAATATAATCATCGTACCTTTCTGTTGGTGCATTGGTTTTTAGAGCCTTGCATTTTCTTTTAATTTATAAAGGACATGATATTTCATATGTAATATCATAACCTGAGGATCAAACTGTGTTATAGAGTCCCACTTTTGTCAAATAACCCTGAAAAAAGGTTAAACAAGAAGATTACTCATATTTTAATTTATGAATGTGTCATATAATGAAAAAAAGCATTCTCTTTGCCCCATTATATAATTTTGTATGAAAAGTTGTTTTTTAGTGTCTTAATGTGATTGTATATTTATGATGCATAATACATGAATACTTTTCACTGTCAAACTATCGTTCTTGCAATTTTATTTTCAGAAATAGTATTTTTTGTGAACACTTAATCTAGTGAATATATGCTTTTCTTTTTGCAAACAAATGTTGTTTTTTAAGTTAAGTATGAATTACTTTTACTTTATTTCCAGACTGCCAAATGTTTGGTCATGAAAAAGCATCCCACAATGTTGCGACAGGCCCATGATTCAGTTTATCGAGACTCAAATTTGATTGGCTGAAGGGTTCAATGGCTTATTCTAAAAATAAATGCTGCTCGAGCAGGAATTTTGCTGCTCGAGCAGCATTTAAATGCTGCTCGACCAGTAAATTGCTGCTCGAGCAGCAATATGCTGCTTGAGCAGCATTTAAATGCTGCTCGAGCAGCATTTTTTTCTGCTCGAGCAGAAGTTAAAGTTTCGACCCCTTTGGTGCGCCATAGATTTATACGTAGGGGCCATTTTCATCGAGCAGTCTCTCAACTGGAACATCTACCTTGCCATTCTAGTACTTCTTGCCGTCGCTGTGTTCACAATAGCGGGTAAGTATGGGCCGGGTTCTAGGAAAACGGGTCTTCACGCATTTCCGTAAAGTGTCGTCCTTGATAAGCCTGTGAAATACGACACTTTCCTCTTTTATTGAATGTTTAGTTTACATGAAGTCCCTTCTTAACGATAATCCAGTTTATGCGAAAATTGTCGTGCCTGAATAGCCTTTGCGAATTGCAAAGGCTTACATGGGATAACACTTTACGCACATGCATGATGCCTAGTTTTCATAGAACGAGGCTCGTTTCTTAGCAACTGCCGTTTTATCCTTGGTAACTATGTTCAATGTATCACGAAGCTATTTTAGTTATCCATATTTTGCATTGGCAACTGTTTTCACACTAACATGTAAAACTCATAGCCCCATATAATCATCCCAATTACCGTTCCTGAAATAATTTGAGAAGTGTAGTTCCCCGTTGACATTGTGTAAATACGGTCAGCGCACAGATTTTGTTTTCATTACAGGAGTTATATTTGTATTGCATGGATTACATGTTCATAGCATAAATTAGGATTCCATTACAGGAGGTACGTTTTCATTTCATAAGTTATGTTTTAATTTCATGTATTAGGTTTTCATTTGATGATTACTACTGGAGGTAGGTTTTTATTGCAGGAATTAGGGGTTTATTGCAGCAATTAAGTTTTCATTAAAGTAATAATGGTCAGAGGAGGTAGGTTACTATTGCACGGAGTTACTTGTTCATTGCAGGCAGCTGTCATTTGGACTGACTTCATCCAGACCATCATCATGTTGATAGGAGCACTCGTCTTGGCAGTCATGGGTACGTATAGTATCATCCAGACCATCAATTCGTCAATGCCCAATGGTTTTTACCGTACCCACATTGTAGAATATGAACATATATGTTTCTCCATTCAACATGTTACCCATATTAACATTGGTTTACGCCTGCATTGGCGCTTGTCCGGAATCGTTTTCTTCACAACTTCTAAGCACATGTTGTTTTTTTATTAACGTAATATTTTTGTGACCAGACAATGAACGGAGAACACACCCAATTTTGGTGTGTCCTAGGATAAGCTTACAAATAAATATCGAATTTTTAAATGGTTTATGGACCGCGCCCTGTGGAAAGGGGGTTTAATGCATGTGCGTAAAGTGTCGTCCCAGATTAGCAAGTGCAGTCCGCACAGGCTAATCAGAGGCGACACTCCCCGCTTTTATGTTTATTTACGTTTAAAGACATACGTTACTTTACGAAAATCCAGGTAAGGCGGAAAGTTTCGTCCCTAATAAACCTGTACGGACTGCACAGGCTTATCTGGGACGACACTCAACACACATGTATTAAAATCCCTTTTCACAGAACGCGGCCTATTTTTATTTTTATTCCCTACGATAAGACTCTTTTAAGCTTTCTCGTTTGTCAAAGGTCATCGTTATAAAGCATTATGAAATATCAATGCATACAATTTCAGTATCACCTTCATTATTAAGAACATTTGGTTTTGATTCTATAGTAATTTTTCTCAAATTTCACTCTCGCACTTCAATTTTAATTTCGTACGTGTTTTATTTATGATCTTGCAGCACAGAACATAAACTATTAGTATTGTAATATTTCCATCATTTATGCCAGAACGCTCCGGAATCTGACGCTAAGTTCATTTCCTGAGAATGTATGCTGAAAATATTGCATCTTTTTATTGTTATTCCTTCCTCCCGCAATCCTAAGCTTCAGAAGCCTAGTGATATGCTCATTCGTCTGACAAACAATGTTTCGTTAAAAATACAAGCATTTGTTAATTAATTAAAGATTTTATTTACAACATTATTTTAATAAGATAAACATCACACGTAGAATTGTTATAATAGTTGTTTCCGACTGACTTCAGCGTTCATGGGGGTGGGAGGTATTTCCGAGATCAAAGCGAAGAACTCGGATGCTGTCTCCAACCACACGCGCCACAGCGAGGCGAACAGCACATGCGGGCGACCACTTGGGGACTACATGCACCTCTTCCGGGACCCTGGTGAGTAGCGCCGCGTTATGATCGGCTGTTTTATTGTGTTGTTAACTTATGTATAAGGAGTCCGTTTTCTGTCTGTTAATAACAAATATATACGACATTAGGTAAATAAGTTTCTGACAGGGGCGTACCTAGCCATACGGCAGTACGCCCGTGCGTAACATTCAGTTTCAGTCTTAAAACAAATTAAAACTCTTACAATTCGAAAAAAGCAATAAAAAGTGAGGGCTAATGGGGTTTAGGGACATAATTAAGTAACAACCAAACAAGACGCCCAGTTTTAGAAAATAACAGTGGGTACAAAACACAACACACTCTTAACTCCCAACATACGAAGTAAAGTATTTTTTCACTGATGAGGGGTAGTAATGGCTGTGTAGACTTTACTCGTTCAACGCCCTTCAATATTTTGGAACCAATATTCGGACACAGGTACCAGATTATGTTTACATGGCGCAACTTTTCAAAATGTCGGAGAACGCTCCGTTTTATCCAGATGGTTTTAGAGATAGCGTCAGCGAAACATGTTCATTCGATGACTCAGATGGTAGCTCTTTTGACAGATAAGTAGGAAAATGTTAACAGCTTTACAAATACTTAAGGTTAGTCGATTTATAGATCTACGAGTTAAAGACTCAGCGAGCATGCTGTTGTTTCATTCAACGAGTGTTTCTTTTACAGTTTAGCCCGGTAAATAAAACGAGTTTAATTTTCTGTTTAAAAATACCCCAAAATAGATCAGTTTTAGCCGAAAATAATGACAGGCTTTTGTTTGGCGCAACGTCGCACCAGGTTTGACGACTTGTTTAAACAAATACACACGCCGTTGGTTTGGCATTTTTACAGTGTCGCAACAAATACATGGGCATGGGAAAGGTTGCCATGGAAAACATGCTAAATCTTTTACTTTTTTAGAGGAAGATATTGAGGAATAAAATTGCCAAATGTCGCTGACAGATAACAACAAAGCGCTCCTTTGCAATGAAATCCAAAATTTTCTGGAGGAGGAAGCAAGAGTCAAGCATTTCCTTACATTTACATACCCATTCCCTCGCAGTCATAGGCTTCTTGAGTTAAAGCCTTGACACTCAAATTTAATAGATTATGGTTAAAAGTTCATTTGCAGTTGGCAATGTTTATTGCAAACATATTTTTTTTTCTCAATTTTTCAAGCTAGAATTCGAGGATAAACATTACCGAAATGTGCCTGAAATGCAACACGAAATTACACCTTTTGCAAAAATATGTCCTAATTTGCTTAGGGGAGGACGCCATACTCCCGCCAGCAATAGAGTTGAACACCCTCGCACACCTATGTAACTACGGATCCATTCTCCCCCGCAATGAGGCTTCTTGATTTGTAAGCATTGACACTTAAACTTAGCAAATAAATTATGGTCGAAAGTATATTTGCTGTTGTCAATGTTTAATAAAATATTTCCTTTTATCGCTCTTTTTCAAGAAAGAAATTGATGAATTAAATTGTCAAAACGTGGCTGAAAGATAACACCAAAACGCACCATCTGCAATATATTTTTCAAAAGACCCCCTCCTGCACCTACCGCCACTCGTATCACTCCATCGATATACTCGACTTATCCATTTTATTTAGGTGAAATTAATAGGTAATAATTGTTAAAATGTCTTAAAACGACAGTTGGAATGAAAGAATATCTCAGTATTTCATAAATTGAATTGAAATTTGTTTGCATGTTATTATGTTTATATTTAGATCAATTGTGAACATAAATTAGTTTTGTTAATTACCAAAGTGTTCAATATCTTAATTTTGGGAGGGTCGCACAGACTAATCATTGACAATACTTTCCGCTGGCTTTATTTTTCGTTAAAAGGACGTCTCGTTTAAGAGAGAATCCCTTTAAGGCTGAAAGTGTCATCCGAGTTTTGCCTGAGCGAACGACACAGACTAATCTGGGAAAAACTTTATGCAAATGAATCAAACCCAGTTTTCTTCAGAACGAGGCTAAAATCAGTAATTTTGTGCGTATCAAAACAAACGTTTGTGAAATATGCAGGTGTGCGCGGCATGATGCTCGCGGTGATGATGTCAGCGCTGATGTCATCGTTGACGTCAATATTCAACAGCAGCAGCACCATATTCGCCATGGACATCTGGACTCACATCCGGAAGAAGGCGTCCGAACTGGAACTTATGATTGTGGGAAGGTATGATTATGAAAAAACGATGAATGAAAACTCACAAGTATGACTTTTCCGCCGAACACTCCAAATAGTGCCTTGCTTCAGACTTACATTATTTATTTGAGTGCAGGATTGGATATATGCGTGTATCAGACTTATAGAGACCGTTGATGGAACACATACATTTTGATTGGCTTATTATTAGGGATAGGAACGAATACTGAAAATGATATTCGAATATTCGTTTGTCATTATTCAAATATATTCGAATATCCGATTTTTGAACCTTATATTAAAATGTCCGGAGCAACGTACTATTTCATATTGCCACTTATACCACTATAAATCGTAGCATATGTGCAGCTTTAAAAAAAATGATAAAGTAATAATTTTAGAAAAAAGATTATTGAATATTAGTTTCTTTAAAAAAAAACAACCATGTTTATTTTATGATAAACAATAAATAACCCGAATATATGTGGATTGTCTTTATTTCTATGTTAAAACTAACCATACATTCAATTTATTATTTAATATCCAAAATATCCTAAGCCTGGGGTAGGAATTGGCGTAAAGGCCGCCGTATGTGGCGCAAAACCCTGTGATGACTCAGTGAGTTAGTTACTATTTGGACTTGCACGGAGCGTAAACGCGTATGTATGCCTTTACCAGTGAACAACTATTTAACCCTCTGGCAGACACACTATATAACACTCTGGTAGACACCGACCTTTACCGGTAACCTATATATCTCACCAGTTACACAATTTGCCAGTTACCATAACACCACACGCCGGTAAACACAATTACATGCTGGCTCCTACTGAGGTGCCAGTAACCACCAAACTTTACCAACAGGGTGTAGTGCCGTGAAGATCTAATCTACCAGACTCCTGCAAGTCTGGGTAATCAACCAACCAACCAAACCTCGCCCCGTGCAGTTAGCCTTTAGCTATAATGTTTACGTTAAGGGATGGGTTGTGAGCCCACTGCGTCATTGCGGTGTTTTCCCGGAGGAGCCCCAAACAAAGGCAGCGGAGAGCTCAAACCCCCTAGAATATACTTGTTTATTTATCAATTAATACTGATTAACCAAAAATAGTGGAACTGAGATATTCAACAACCTGTAGTCACAGAATTTTACGCCACAAATAAATTGAGACAATTTATTCCCCAAAATTCTGATGGCACACCAGTACTAGCCACTCGGCGATACAAATTGCAATGCTTACAAATGATAACGGCCTATTTGTTGTGGATTAAAAAAATGCATAATCGCATCCCGCAGGGTGTCCAGATAGAACTACAGCCCCACTGGTGACAAGTGCACCCCATCCGGGAGGAAAAACCCCGGGGTGTTTGCGTCAATGTCAACAGTGAAACTGGTGCTGCGGCTTGCCCACTTAACACACACTCAGCCAAATCTGTTAACCCGGCGACGTTGTGCCGTAATGATTTTCCTGGGGAGGGAAGAGCGCCAATTTATTCGGTCGATTATGTCGACCCAGATTATCCGCTGTGTCTGCATAAGCTGTCCTCAAATACATAATTTCTCTTTTGATATTATTTCGTACCTTTGTACATGGGTCGGTGCACAGGTCATTTCCGCCGAGGTGCAATACCAATACCTTTGGTGGTGTGAAGAGTAACACATTAGCTTCTATTGACCTTCGTAATGTGGACTATGTCAGGCCGCCAATGCCCCACCATGCGATGCTTGTGGGCAACCGCAGGTTCTCCATCCCTCGTTCTTTGGCCCTTGCTCCTGTCCGCTAAGGAATACTGTCCCCAAGAACCCATACCACTGTCAATAGCAAATAACATTTGGAGTGTACAAAAACCAAAAGTCAATTGTTTTTAATTAGTGTATAGGATCTCACAGTGAAATTGAATACACAAATTATATGAGCATGTGTATCCGAATACAAGTCTGTTTAGGTGTGTTCATTATATTACTGTATATTCCTAATGATGTAGCCCGATTTAGCGGATAGAGGTTATTACTGATATAGACCATCAGGATATATACAATCGCAACATAAAATAAAGCATAAGCATACTACTTAACTATTGCCACTCGTAAGACGAGTTATAAGAGACTATGATACTAAATCAACATATGAAACATCATTCGCTTCCAGTAAAACGATAGGAAGCTAACCCCTGAATTCAAATTACAGAAAGAAACGATAACGTGAACTACAGTGTTACCTCTCTGCGATTTATACCGGTTTTTATTACAGCTCGCTATGGGCGCCTCCATCTGGGATGAATAACTAATGACGTCACAGCTGTTAGCTGCTGTGCCCTAAATAAATCTTAAAGGTTATGGTCTAATGTACTTTTTGTATGTGTCTTATGTCCATCTCCCAAGTTTTGCGATGACTTCGGGAGGAACTCCTTTCCTTGACAGATCCGTTGCTCGTCCAATTCTAAAGCTATGTGTGTTAAAGAAAGCGTTACCTAATTCAGTGCGGCCGAGGCATTTTGCTAGTACCGCGTTAACTTGCTGTCTGGTAACTGGCATACCCCCTGTATGGCAAAATGCTGCAGAACCTACCGGTGACATTGCCAGATAGTCGCGCATTCTCTGGACAGGACATATTGATTCCTTCGATTTCGGAATTTTGAGTATGACCGCCGCGTTGTGTTGAAGCGTTTTTGACTTGGCGATGCGGATTGATATGGATGACTGGTCTAACGACAATTCAACGTCGTACGTTCTGATTTGGTTTTACATTTCCGGGCGTTTAGGCGATACCAACTCGCTTATTCGGAAAAGCCCAAAATAGGGTTGCTTTATAGCATACGTTTCGCAATTGCTGTATTATTTGAAGACGATTTCGTATGTGATCGGGCGTCTTCTGTCCTTGTTTATACCCATTGATCGCGAATAGCCTTATATAACCTTGCTTAGCCTAAATTCTTCGGAAAACGATGTGTGGCCTTGTTGTTGCCAATAATTAATTCCTGCCAAGTAAGTTTTGACCATGCGTGTCGCTCAGCCTTTCTCAAAACAGTATGCTATGAACCATTAGATAACCTGTTCAGGTACTGGTGGCATTTGGGATATTTGGTAAAGCTTGCAAAATGCATTAAAGGCATTAACACCGGTTTCGTATGTTGCGCTTGTGTTCTGTGATATAGACTTTCGCATTAAGGAGATTGCTCTGTCTTGAAGATGTTCCAGAGGTACTCGGGTACTCTCTGTGGTTCCTCGTCTGCTTCCGGTGCCAATGTTCTAAATTTTGCCATCTGAAATCGAGATAGTGCGTCGCATATTATGTTTTTTGTACCTGGGACGTGGGATGCTCGGATTATAATATTAAATTCCAAACATTTGAATGTAAGGGGGCGCAACAGCGTTATAACTTTTTCCGATTTCGAAAACCATGAGTTAAGTACACCTACAACAGCGGCATTGTCGCAGTTGAACTGGATTCTTTTGTTTTGTAGCATATATCCCCAAATAGAGATTGAAACCAATATCGGGAAAAGCTCTAAGACCGTTATGTCGCTGGTATGTCCGTCTGTGTGCCAGTCTACTGGCCACTTAGCTGCGCACAAGTGCGACTCAAAATAAATACCGAAACCGAGCCCCACCCCCGCCGCGCTATCGGTGAAAATATTGACGTCTTCATTAGACAGCCAAAAATAATCGTGGAACATTGATATCCCGTTGCAAGTCCAGCTTAATACCACGCCGGATTCTAATACGATGGAAAGGTTTGGTTAAACTACATTTCGCATTAATGAGTCGACGGCAGAACGGTCTACCTGCTGGTATAGCCCGACAACAAAAGTTGAGTGAATAGATGAGCGACTGTATATCGCGAAATCTTGCTTTTTCTTTTGACAAAATCTGGCTGATCTTTTCCGTCAATTCTTGTATCTTTGTATTTGGTATGCGGACTTGCATTTGTGCGCTATCTAACTCTAAGCCTAAGAATGTTATCACCATCGTTGGACCTTCCGTTTTTTCAACTGCCACTGGGACTCCTAGTTCGACCATAACCTTGGAAAAGACGGACATCATATAACCGCACAGTGAGCGAGACTTATCGCCGCCAAAGAAATCATCAAGATAGTGGATAAGAAGTCCCGAGTTCACTCGGTAAACGACACAGTGTTCTAAAAAAGTACTGAAACGTTCGAAGGTAGCACAACTAATTGATGCACCGAAAGGTATGTTTTATCAAAATAGTACGATCCGTTAAATTGGAACCCCAACATCTGAAAATCTTCATTCTTGATTGGTATGATCTTGAAAGCGTTTTTGATGTCCATTTTAAATAAGAAACAATTTTTACCCAGACGTTGTATTAACTCAACAGCTTTATCAAAACGTGTGCACTGGACCGATGTCATCGCTGGGTGTATATAATCATTAACGGATTCCCCTTCTGGGTAAGACAGGTAATGTATCATGCGGTACTCCCCCGGGTCTTTTTTGGGAACTAGACCTATTGGCGATACTATGAATTCGCTGAACGGTGGTGACGAGAAAGGGCCCGCAACTTGCCCCTCCAACAGTTCTTTCGAAATTTTATCAGAAATTACCTCTGGGTGTTCGTAAGCCGATTTTAAATTTTTTGCGTCGCGATTTTTCGTGGCCCGTGATATTGAAGTAAAAATCCGTTTTTAAAACCATAAAAGAGAAACTGTGTCTCCGCATCATCATACCCTAAAAGAAATGTGTGTAAAACGTCTAATTAAATCGGCGACGGAGCGATGTCTACAATGTTGTTGTTTTTTTGACAGTTATTGCGTGTATTGACTAAGATTGCCTCGGGTTTGTCCGAATTGACGCTGCCCGAACCTGTGTGCGTTTGGATTCTTTTTACCACGAAAGAAAGCATCAAACCTTGGTGTGTTTGCGCGATGGGCGACTCCCGAGGTTTCTGCTACGCTCTGACAGCTTATTGCTGGATGGTTCTCCCGACAACGCGAGCAATTGTGGGGAAAACGGCAATTAACCAGGCGGCAATGTACTCGCATGAGGGGCGTACGAACGTTCCCGATGTGCGTGTGTTTCCGGGTTGTACAAACATACAGCGCCACCAAAGGTCATTGTTAATTTCCGACCAGGGTGAGGGGGAGATTCCCTGACGGAGCCGTAACTGCTCGTCATAGGTGCGCCAAGCCGACCCACCCTGGCGATATGCGACCTCTCTTATGGTCCAAAAATACTTGAGCAATTCTTGTGTTTTTGTTCTGTTGTGATCGAAAGATAGGTATACCGACATGAAGATGATATATGCGTCTGACCATTTCTCGATTGTACCGATGGTGTCTTTGCATTCTTTTGGCTGCGCCACGAGGCGGCCATCCGCCGAAACCGAGAGTATTGCCCCCGACAGGTAACTCTGGAATTCTACAGACCCTTTCAACAATAGTGCGAAATTAACATATTAGCCCCGCCCGATCTGTTGTTTACACTGATCGGGGATGTGGGCCGCTATTTCATCCGAAACTGTCCGGATGTTTGACATTGCCGCGTTCGCTGTTGTTGCGTCAAACGCGACGGGCATTGTTGACTGGGTCGGTCGCTGCAATTGAAACGTGAATACACAAACATGAAGGGGTTCGCTTGGAACAATACCGGTGCTTAAAGCATTCGACACGATCTCGGCCTCTTTAAGTAGGGTTTCAAAGTCGATTAAATTAGCTTTATCCCCTTCGTTTAGTCGATTTCCATCGGGGCTTATCGACCTCGACCTTTTCTGTGACACTGCCTTACGTCGCGCACCTCTACCTCTCATTCTTGCTGGGATTAAATACGATTTTTAAAAGCTAAACAATGTTTGCCTGAATTGAATGTCGTTTAGACGGAAAAGGAAGTAGTATCCTAGGAAATGAGTATTCTCATATTCGGAGAACCTCGGCGTTAGCAACCTGTTAGCGTCCCTTGTAACAAGGCAGTGAACCGCCTTACCCGTTTTGTATTAAAACATAAATGGAAATTAATCCTTATAGATATGAATAATTTGTTTTATTTTTATAAGATAAAAAACATTTCCGGAAAACACATTACCGTAATTCTAATTCATTTGAATACATGTAATTAATGTCAAACAGTAGCATATATTACTTAAATATTTTCTCTCGTACTTGTTTATTTGGGTCTCGATCTATGTAAACATTGCTATATGCCTGCGCTTAAAATGTCGTCAAAGATTAGAAAATGCACAGGATTCTCTGGGGCAACACTTGACGCATATGCATAAAATCATGTTTTCCCATTTCGATTATCATTTGTTATTTATTGTACTTTTAAAAAACGTGTGTTCTATGGTGTACTTGATTGTCCTCGTCGTGATAAGTATTATCTGGATCCCGGTCCTGCGACTGACAGGTACCGAGCTCTAAATGTATAACCATATAATGCTGTTCTAGGATGTTCGTGATTGTCTACGTGGACATTAATGACCAGATAGTATCAAGATCGTACTGCGATGACATTGATGGCTGTATTTGGTCAACACCATACCACGTGGATATTAATGGCTAGATAGTATCAAGATCGTACAACGTCGTCATCGATGACTGTCTTTGGTCAACACCATACCACGTGGACATAAATGACCAGACAGTATCAAGATCGTACTGCGTGGTCAATTATGGTTGTATTTGGTCAACACCACACCACGCGGACATAAATGACCAGATAGTATCAAGATCTTTCTGCGTGGTCATTGATGGCTGCATTTGGTCAACACCATACCACGTGGACGTTAATGACCAGATAGTATCAAGATCGTGCTGCGTTGCCATTGATTACTATATGGTATAAAAGCCGTACTGCTTGGGCATTGCTGACAAAATTGTGTTACCACAGTTCTACGTGGAAACGGCTTAGCATACTTTGTTGACATTTTGACTGCAGTACGCGGACATTTACGACTGTCTGGTTAAAAAACGTGAACATTGGTGACTACCTTGTATAAACATCGCACAACTTGGATATTGATGACTATATTGTACAAACACCATACTGCGTTGACATAAATGACTAGACTGTATACACACCGTACTGCGTTGATATTGATGATTACATTGTACAAACACCTCACTGCGTTGATATTGATGACTACATTGTATAAGCACCGCACAACGTGGGCATTGATGACTATTTTGTATAAACATCGTTCTACGTGGATAATGATGACTAGATTGTATATACAACTTACTGCGTGGATGTTGATGACTAGATTGTATAAACATCGTACTGCGTTGATATTGATGACTACATTGTATATAAACACCGCACAACGTGGGCATTGATGACTTTATTGGATAAACATCTCTCTACGTGGATAATGATGACTAGATTGTATATACACCTTACTGCGTGGATATTGATGACTAGATTATATAGATATCGTACTGCATGAGTATTGATGACAGTAGCGGATCCGTGGTCTAGTGGTAACACACTGGCTTCACAATCAAGAGATCGCTGGTTTGATCCCCCGCTGCACCTAACCTACTAACTCGTCTTTCGTAAGAGACGTTAAACCGATGTGCAGTGTACTAGGTGCTATACACCGGGCACTAAAAGACCCAGGGTAACCTCTGGAACGGGGTGTCTCCAGTATCTTGCAATATCCCCCGTAACCAATTATTCGATTTTCTGGGGGCGATGGCCATATGGGAGACAATCCCGGTGCACTCGATAAAATACAAAAACAACAATATTGATGACTAGATTGTATAAACATCGCACAGCACGGGTATTGATGACTAGATTGTGTTAACATCGTAATACGTGAATAATGATGACTAGGTTTCATACTGATTGTACAGCTTGAACTACCTGGCAGTTAACTAACTAGAATGAACTTACACCGTGTTACGAGGATATCGATGTTCATAAATACGTAATCGATATTTCCAACGCGCTTGGTATTCACTAGCGTGAAATTGAACATTCACATGCGCACACAAAATGACGTACATGTGTTTACTACGAATGAGAAACGTTTTCTAGAGAACGTTCACATTTCAATGTTTTTTTTAGTATGTTTTGAAATATAAAACACAGTATCCACATATAGGTCACCTTTCGTGTTCATCTTACATATTTTGATTGACATATTACATATTGTATAGACAAAAACGTTGCGTATATTTTACTTTGGCCATTAAATGATCGTTTTGTCATCCACAATAATTGTGAAACGTTCTTTTATGTGCATTGGGATTATTCAATAAATTAGTATTGAATTGTATTATCTGATCTCACACAAAGTGTTGTGTTTATAAATATCAACATTTCAATGTAACTTATTGTGTATAAGTAGCCGTCTTAGTACGCGTACGAGGTCAATGATTCGTTTATAATTCTGGTCATGAAACTTATATTGTATTCCTTGTTATATTTTATTTTATGCATGAAAAATACTTTCTTAAACACAGCTGCTCAAGTATGATTGGTTATTACTGTTATTCTGTTGATTACCTCCGATAAAAAAGGAAGTTCTGACCAAGTTTTATGAAATGATACTGGCCGTCTGTCAGTCTATAAGTAAACCTGTCTGTCCGTCTTTACGTTCATCCGTATGTCCGTCGATCTAATATCTGTCTTTAGAACGATATATGTCTGGCGAATGTCTCAAGTCAATTTTTTGTAATTGGTTCTTATGATATGAAGCTGTGCACGCGCGATATCTGTCGTCGTGCGCATAAAATTTCCTAAGCTATGCCGCCCTCTTTCTTATTCAACTTAGAATGTAACATAATTCTAACAGTACACTTTTATTATGAAAGTTTTATATCGATTCACAAAGAACAAGTTTTTAAGTAAATGCTTTGCAGCAGTGAAGTATAGGTCTCTAAGACCTTTGGTTAATTAATGCCCCTAAGGTCAAAATTGACCATGTCCAATGGTCCAGTTTTTATTTGTTACAAATTTGTGCATGTTGCTACACGCGGCGTTGAGGTGTTTGGGTCAATCAGTACTTTCAAAAGCCCTTTTTATCTCTGGTCACAATGTCACGGTAAACTGATTTATATGTTTGTTCCTTGCCCATTTTCTGTGTAAGTGTACATACATTCAACCAGATGCAATTGTATTCCTTTCTTTACACGAGGTAAATGTACTTTTCAGACAGTTTCTAGAATTGTCCTTACTAGCTAAAATGTCGTCCGTTATTAACATGTACGCATATGCATTAATCCATCTAAAATAAATAAGGTCGCCGTGGTGTAATGGATATGGTGTCCGCCTTGCGACCGGGAGGTCACGGGTTCGATCCCCACCGTGGGAGCGTTCTTTAGATCTCCCCCAAAGACACCAAGTACTGGTTCTAGGCCCAGGAAACGGACTCGAGAGCGTTTATATAAGCCTAAGGCTTTCGACGCAATCGAGCTAAAATAAATAGGTTTAAACTAATCCATCTAAAAATAGTTGTTCTTTTAGTTCAGATTGTTGTTCTTTACATGGTATTATATACTATTATGTAAACACTAACGGCCATAAAACTTAATACTGATATGCACAGTTTTACATTTTTCTTTGCGTTTAAATATTGACCGTTCTTTTTTAAAGATTGATACACTTTATAATTAATAACATCAACACGAAATACACTAGTTTGCTTTTATGTTTTAAATATTATTTAGCTCTCCTTTACATATATTCGCTTAAATATAAGCATAGACTGTTAGCCAAGTTTGCATGGGACATTTGCTCAAAATTAATACACGTGCAAGATTTAAGAAGTTATTATTGATTTATTGGTCACTAAACAACTGTTTTGAGCTCTGATATTCAACCAAAATGGTTTTATTCCGAGGTTATTAGTCACGCATTCAAATCACAATGAGTTGTCAATTACTGATACAGAACAAACAATATGTTGGTTCTAACATGATTTGTGCGATTGTGAAAGATATACTTTATTGTTATAATGTTCAGAACCATTGTTTTTTCACTTTTAAATTATTTTACAACGGAAATAAATTTCTTGGGTAACTCAATATGTACCGTATTAGAATACTCGCTCAACTGTGCAAACTACATATAGCTGTGTCATTTAAACGATGTTATGTAACATGGTTATTACCAAGATGTGTCACCGATGAATTCGTAACACCTTCCCACAAATTTTAAATACATCTAAAATACAACTGACGAATACAACCTACAAACGCATTATAGTCTAGTTACACAGTGCACATGTCATTATCAAGATAAGGACAGATGCAAACATTCATTGAAATATATGAGCCTCACTCTGGAAAAATGTGGGTAAAAGACGATCGAAGACTGAAAGCAAATACATGAAACAACAGGACCGCAGTTGCAACATCAGGTCCAGTGAGGACGTAAAGTAGACCGATCAGAACGAATGGCATCACGTTCTCTAGGTCAGTCGTTTGAAACAATATGTTAATAAGTTTTGAAGGCAAGGTTTCACTGTATTAGCTACAGATTTACTCAATTTTATAGTAAGACATTTAACAAAGAGACTGTCCTCCAATTTTTAATATAATGAATATGTTTATCATTTTGTAGCAAAAGTGATAATAGACTTTGTGTTGGAAGTTCGGTTAAATTTCCTGTTTTAAAGGAATTATTTATCATATTTATTTAGAGCTGTTTTATGTCGGTCCAAACATGTTTATTAAATTGTGTTGTTATTCCATCCGAGCCAGAACTTTTGTCGTGATGTCGTCATTATTTGGCGCATACATGTTGTTATTGTGAACTAATATTTTTAAAATGTGAAGACTTCCCACTATAATTTGATAATGTTAGATAGTACGTTTTTCACTTTTTATGTTACAACAAATTCCTACTCGTAAACGGTTGGTACTTTGGCCATTTAAAAACGTACCTCAAGTCCAATCTTTGGCCCAAGCCGAATCGCATTCCTTGGTATCATAATGATGATCTTGCATTGCTTGGTATCATAATGATGATCTTGCATTGCTTGGTATCATAATGATGATCTTGCATTGCTTGGTATCATTATGATGATCTTGCATTGCTTGGTATCATTATGATGATATTGCATTGCTTGGTATCATTATGATGATCTTGCATTGCTTGGTATCATAATGATGATCTTGCATTGCTTGGTATCATTATGATGATCTTGCATTGCTTGGTATCATTATGATGATCTTGCATTGCTTGGTATCATAATGATGATCTTGCATTGCATGGTATCATTATGATGATCTTGCATTGCTTGGTATCATAATGATGATCTTGCATTGCTTGGTATCATTATGATGATCTTGCAGCAGTGCTATGTTGACCGATTTTGGTTTTATATCAGTTATAACATTTTCATGTTTATTTGTGCAATTAAGGCCTTTGACATTAAATCTGCATATATTTAGATTTGTCATGTTTTCCAGTGAAATGAACGGATGAATTTATCAGCGTTTGAGCGATACATTATCCCAATTTAACAGAAAGTGCTTTCTCTAATAAAATAACTGAACAATATGTGGGCCAGTCTGTATTTTTGAAAGATAAATAAATAATCCAGTGTAGCATTCTTATTGTCGAAAAAGTGGAGTATTATTTGAGAAGTGATGCGGTTAGGCGTAGACAAAATTCATATAAGCAATATTATTTACGTATTGTTTAACAAAAATGCATGTATTTACATGGAATGATAATAAAGGAAAATTTACAATAATGTCCAGAGCGCTTATATACAAAGCTGTCCAACAAAAAACGTTCATCACGATAATAATAATCTTGTATAATGTTTTCTTAGACATACTGTGAAACCATTAATAATCGTCAGGTATTAATTTTCGTGTATATCGTCAGTCGACCCATTGACGAATTAAAGATCTTACCGAACAATAATGTTCTATATTTGAACAAAATTAAGACTGAGTAACCAAAGGCATGATACACTAAAATCCAACGTAATTGACGCATACATACTCCGTCTGTTTCATAATCAAGATAAATTCGGTTTTTACACAAAAGGGGTGTAGATTACACACTGTTCTTAACTGACTGCGTTGACTTCGTTTAGATAGAATAGTAATGATTAGCGCTAATTGTTAACAATTTTATTACTCATTGTGTGTATGGTGTTTGTCAGTAGTGTTGCAGATTATACAGCCTCCACGCAGCGGATCCGGATCAAAGACAATAAACGAAATTTAAAGATGATGATGTGTGATCAACACCTGACTGATATACATTCTCCGCAATTATTACAAATTACAAATTAATACTGAACATATTGATTACAATACAGGTGTGAAAATAGCTTGTGGTTCGCTTATGGGCTATTGATATTTTTAATCATTGACAGCTTTTACACGTTTTACGATACATGTTTTAAATCAGTGTTATTTGTAGCCATTTAAGACGTAACAGGTAAAGAGAAATTAGCGATCATGACATTTGGTTCCATCAGAGACTTCCGGTCGAGTGCGCGGATAACCGCGGTTTTTTCTAGCAGAGTAAAAAAATAGCAAAAACAACGAAAACAATTTATAAACATTTAATAATGGTATGTTAATGGGTACAAGTGTAAGTTCAAGCATTTTACAAACATGGAACATCAAAACTCGGACGCTCGATCACAATTTCTGACCAGAAACGATTTAAATGTGTTGGAAAATGAGACTTTCAGCCAAAATGGCGGGCTCGGGTAAACACGGGCAGCAGTAACAGTGAGTACGAACGGTCTCAAGCATTGTCGGACTACGAGAGTCTCTCACTTGATGCTAAGCTGTCTATGCTGTTCCAGGAAATGAAAGGCATATCTCATTAAGTTGACAGTTGTCTGAACTTACAAAATAAAGTAAACACTATGGAAACAACAATGTCTGACCATGATCGGCAAATTAAGCTGCTAGAGTACAAGTCAATAGATCTAGATGCTAGGTGTCGCCGAAATAACCTTATAATAAGTGGTATCCCAGAGGACAGGGATGAAAATTGTCTCCATAAAATATCAACTTTCTTGAGAGAGAAGCTTGAGATCGACCCCTGTCCTCCTATCCCACGAATACACAGGCTGGGGAAATTCCGGAACGGCTCCACAAGACCAATCATTATATACTGTCTGGATTTCCGTGATACTGAGCACATCCTCTCGAATGCTAACAAGCTCCGTGGAATACATTTTCACATAAATAATAGAGATTATCCACGCGAGATTGTTGGTGCCCGCAAGCAATTATGGCCACAGTTCAAGCGCCTACGCCAGGAATATCAAAAAAGCAAGGCCAGCATAATATATCAAGCCAAAATCATTCAAGATGGTCGCGTTGTCGCTGATGCCTTTCCAAACTGGGCTACGATCATGCAAGGCAGCCGTGTTACAAAGCACAACAATTTTTTCACAAACACACAGTATGCTCCAGCTAGAAATGTAAACAGATCCCACACACAACCAGCCATGTCACAGGCTCCTCGTGCCCATTCCAAAGACTCGAACAAGGCTGTATCGCAGGAGCGTAGCTAGCGCGATGCTTCCCCTGTGCTTGAGCGCAGGACTCCGCGAAAGCAACAATCGCCATCGCCTTCCCGGAGGAGGAATCCTCGCCAACACGGACCTAGCAGGGACCACCTAAACTGCCAGTCGGAAACGACCCAACACGCACCCCGCAGGGATCCCCCAAACCGCCAATCGGAAACGGCCCAACACACACCTCGCAGGTATTCCCCAAACCGCCAGTCGGAAACGGCCCAACAGCTTGGCTCATCGCAGCCTCAACCACCGATACAGCGCCCATGAGACGCATCTGGATCCAGAAACACACCTAACCGGCGCGGAGCTCACTACGACCCCGGGGGAAGACACTGTGCAGTGTCCGACAAATCCATTGCCCGGAGCCCGGGGGCTACTGAAATTTTTCATCGGGCTACTGAAATTTTCCAGCAGACGCCCGCCGGGGTACTATAAATCTATAAAGAGCGATAGCCCGTTTTATTGACAGACATACGTAGAATAAACACACTGACCATGTGTTTCTACACTGTTTATTGCTTATAATCCGATAACAAAGTGCAATCAATTATCTAATCAGTCACCGATCACTTGCGGTAATGTCGTAAACAGTAACAGTGTATTTTAATCATCCAATCAGAATCAACATTTGTCGTCTGCTAATAATTTAATGAAAGCGGATTGGAAAGTTGGCGCACATAATGCAACATCATTTCGCAGTTTGAAATTCTTTGTTAACCGCAACAATGAGTAAAAGCGACAACGGTTTTGATGTCGTTAAATATCCAAGGACGCCGAACATTAAATAAATCAAAACAATAGCGGATTCTTTAAAACGGTAACGAAGCCGAAAATGAATATTAATAACAACGGTGTGAACGCGGTAAACACCTGCAAATTAAATTAGTTTGCATTGTCAATTAATAATTGGATTAATCGACTGTTAATCAATAATCCCATATATGCACAATTTATATTTTTTAAACCAAATTATGGTTGGGTAATATAGACGATAAGAGTCATAAACACAAACGTTTGAAATTTTCTCAAGTGTCAAATGAATTTCGGCATATGGTTCTATTTAAAGATATGATGTAATAAGCTCCCAATCAGGACCGTTCAATTGCAACATGCGTAAATCACCTGCCACGGTTTGCACGCGTTGTGCACAGCTATTTTAGGTTACAAAATTCAATATTTAATAAATGAATTTCTTTGTCCAGATAAAAAGCGCGCATGGGTGTATTTATTCAGGGACCTATACAAACATTTTTTTGTTTGTATAGGTCCCTGATTTATTTGAAAATAAACATTTCGTAGCGGGTACAACTTTGAGATCATTTAATTTCTATTAAATGTTTCGTTGTGAATTTCAACTAAAGCACCGGGGTATCTCGCGAAGTATTTGGTATTGACATTTCCTCTACATAAACTATAATGTAAACACGCTTTCTCGTTACCGTTACACTGTATCAGTTCCTTCATTATTGAAGCAATTATTGTATTGTATACTGACTGCACACAAGTATCGTAACATACGGATGCAATACGTAAATTCGGACAGTACTTAAAGTCGGACACAAGTAAATAAATGATTTAATACTCTTGATTTATTGAAACTCGGTATTTGTTGTTAAAAAGGGCAATTGCATTGAATAACACCATACGAGTCAATCGCATTGAGCATCTAAACGCTATTTTTACGTTTCCAACTTAACGTGCTGTCCGAATTTAAGTACACATATATGTGCACATACATGTAATATTTACATGTAGTATATGATTTACTTTGGTACATTTACATTTAAGTACACGGTGCCTGTACTGTAACATTAATTAATGATATTGACTCTGTACATCAGACTACTTGCTGTTTTATGTATACATATTATGTATATATAAATGAAAAAATAAAATAAAGATGAAAGCCTGCCTCTTATCATTTTGTATGAATTTTGTTTGGGCTACCAAATATTTTTATAGGTAGCCCAGTGAGCTAACTGAAAAATAAGACATTTGTCGGACACTGGACACTGTGCCTCTAGCCTGAAAAACAGTAACATTAAATTAGGTTGTTTAAACGTTAGTGGCCTGGGAAAAAGACTGTTTATACCTGAATTTCAAAACCTTATTAAAAATTATGATTTATGTTGTGTCTCTGAAACGCATGCTGATGAAACCGACATTCTGGACATTCAAAATTGTACTTTCTTTCATAAGCACCGTTCTAAAGAATATAAAAGAAAATCCGGAGGCATTGGCGTTTATGTAAGAGAAAGTATGTTCTATGGCTAAAAATTGATAATTCAATAACTAGATTTGACCAAGACTTAATACTAGGATCGATTTATAAACCCCCTGAAAATTCGCTTTTTTACTCTCCCGATGAATTAGACATACTTGAATTTTGTGAGATAATCTAAAAAAAAAATAAGGGGGGGGGAATTCGGGGGTGGGGATGGTGGGAGGTATTCTTGGGTGCGATGGTTGGATGGTATTTCAAACATAAAATAATAAAAAAAAAATTGGGGGGGGGGGTGGGGGAATAGTATAGTGTGAGGGTGTGGTGGTCATTTGTGAGATGATCTTAAAAAAAAATAGGGGGGGGGGGATTCAGGGGGGGGGGGATGATTCAGGGGGGGGGAGGGCACGAGGATGGTTTGGGTGGAGTCTATTGTGGTATGTCAGGTAAGAGTAGTTTTGTCAAAGTATCAATCAAATCTAATCATAAATAAAGAAGTTATGGCATTTTTAGCAAAATTTAATAATTTGACCTTGAGAGTCAAGGTCATTCAAAGGTCAAGGTAAAATTCAACTTACCAGGTACAGTAACCTCATGATAGCATGAAAGTATTTGAAGTTTGAAAGCAATAGCCTTGATACTTAAGAAGTAAAGTGGATCGAAACACAAAATTTAACCATATATTCAAAGTTACTAAGTAAAAAAAGGGCCATAATTCCATAAAAATGACATCCAGAGTTATGCAACGTGTCCTTTTACTGTACCCTTATGATAGTTTGCGAGTGTTCCAAGTATGAAAGCAATATCTATGATAATTTAGGGGTAAAGTGGACCAAAACACAACACTTAACCAAATTTTTAATTTTCCAAGTATAAAGGGCCCATAATTCCGTCCAAATGCCAGTCAGAGTTACATAACTTTGCCTGCACAGTCCCCTTATGATAGTTAATAAGTGTTGCAAGTATGAAAGCAATAGCTTTGATACTGTAGGAATATTGGACCTATACACAAAACTTAACCAAATTATCAATTTTCTAAGTATAAAAAGGGCACATTATTCTGTCAAAATGCCAGTCAGAGTAACATTACTTTGCCTGGACAGTCCCCTTATGATAGTTAGTATGTGTTGCAAGTATGAAAGCAATAGCATTGATACTTAAGGAATAAAATGGACCTAAACACAAAACATAACCAAAATTTTCAATTTTCTAAGTATAAAAAGGGCACATAATTCAGTCAAAATGCACGACAGAGTTATCTAACTTTGCCTGCCCAGTCCCTTCATGATAGTTAGTAAGTGTACCAAGTTTGAATGCAAAAGCATTGATACTTTCTGAAAAAAAGTGGACCTAAACGCAAAACTTAACCAAAATTTTCAATTTTCTAAGTATAAAAAGGGCACATAATTCAATCAAAATGCACGCCAGAGTTATCTAACTTTGCCTGCCCAGTCCCCTCATGATAGTAAGTAAGTGTACCAAGTTTGAATGCAATAGCATTGATACTTTCTGAGAAAAGTGGACCTAAACGCAAAACTTTACCAGACGCCGACGACGACGCAGACGCCGACGCCGACGCCAATGTGATGACAATAGCTCATATTTTTTTTTCAAAAAATAGATGAGCTCAAAAAAGTCTAATCTGCAAAATATTGTTGGTTTTGTGTTTGAGTGCCATGTGAATTTGCTCTCATTCGGATTAACTGTACGCCAGATGTCTATCAAATTGTAGTTTTCAATTATGTTATTCAGAATGTTTCTATTTTTTGAGTGTGTATAAAGGTTTCCCTTCCTTTTATCTAATAATGGATTAAGGACAATATTGACATCACCTCCGACTATAATGTTTTTATCATGGTTATTTATTATAAAAGATTGTAATGTTTCGTAAAAATTGGATTCATTTGTGTTAGGACCGTAAACGTTAATTAATGTTAATTGTTTTTCGTGTATTTTTATATCTATACTTGCTTGTCTACCAGTTATTATTTCGTTAAAGTTTTCAACTGTGATCCCTATATTATTTTGAATCAAAAAGGCAGTGCCTTGTTTATTAGTATGTTGTCCACTCAGATAGATGTCTCCATCCCATTCATCTTTTAAGGTTTGTGCTAAAGTATGTGTTAAGTGACATTCTTGTAAAAGGCATATGCTATAATTTTTTCATATAACCATTTGAAGATTTTTATGCGTTTGTCTTTATTGTTTAGCCCTTTTACATTTAAAGTACACATTTTAATACTCATATCAAAGATGGTTGAGTACTTGATTATTTTTTAGAGTGTCTGTCCAGTTGTTTTTTATTATAAGACATAGGTCAATGAAAGTTTTATATGTTTTGGTGTTTGATGTTAAAGTGATGTGTATGTATAAATATAGAAAACATTTCATCTTGACATATACAATGTAATAACGGGGAAGTAAAAAAACACTAGAAAAAAAGAACACAATAAACAAAAACAACAAAGAATAGAAACAAAGAGATGCAAAAATGGATAAAGGCATGCGATAATGGTATGGGGGTGTTATATAGTAAAGATATATCTGTCCAGTTTACTGTTTAAATATCTTAGACGAGAGTGAATTATGTAAAACGTTTACATATGATGTTATGAATCAAGAATCCACACACATACATACACACATACATTCATATACATACATATACATATGCATAAATACACACTCGTACACACATACATACACATATACATATAAACATATACACATATATATATATATAGCAATAAGATAAATTGCCTATTACAACACATCTCTTTTCGAAAAAGGAGAAATAAGAGCTTGATTTAACAACCATTATGTCAAAATATATTATTTATATAATAATTGTATATAAATCAATATATGCATTTACATTCGTTACGAAAAGGAAAAATATGTTACCAAATTTGCTGAAGTATGTTAATGTTTTATTCTAAAGGAGAAATAAGAGCTTGATTTAACAATCATAATGCCAAAATATATTATTTATATAATACATTGTATATAAATCAATATATGCATTTACATTCGGTACGAAAAGAAAAGATATGTTACCAAATTTGCTGAAGTATGTTAATGTTTTATTCTAACATTCATGTTGGTTACTGATATAGATATAGACTCTCCGATATATAGAAAATCCCTTCAAAATGAAGAAGTTTCTTCGGAGGAACTGTTTTCACAAAAAAAACAAAAACAAAGACAGCATCCAAGCCTCTGAGAAAACATCCCTTTCGAAAAGCGAAACATAAGAGATCGTTTCAACGGCCATAATTTATTATGTATAGACAAATAGGTTTATAATGCTTATTTGTGAATGTATAACTATACATATGCTATGCATAGAAAAAATGCTATGGTTGTTGAAAAGGTTTATTGCAAAGTAATTTTTTTTTGATTTGTAAGACATAAAACACTTTTGTTAATTGGATACAAAAATGCAAAAACGTCTATTTCAAACACAGGAAAAAGGGAGATTGTTTTAAAGCGGGTATATACGATCTTGTCAAATATTTATTTATTAATATAAAATGTGTAAAAACTTATTATACATATATTTCAATATAAACTAAAATAATAGTTAAGAAGAACATGTGTCGAAAAATGCTAAATAAGCCAGATATTTAATTCTGAAATCGAAAAAGGCTGTACAGCCGAATTCGCCAGCATGTATATCATGCATGTACGATGTGAATCTAAATTTAGTTTAACGGTTCATTTGAAATTCCTGCAGCGATATCGATTCATACGACACACGAACACTTACTAAAAAGACGAATGCATCGGTTATTGTAGGAAAATAATTACGAATTATCTTCGTCACAATCGGCTCGGGACGCTAATTTGTATTTGCTGTTTTTTATGAAATTCGTCTTAAATGTATCATTTTTCTTGCATATTGTGTGTTATTATAACATATTTGTATCAATATTTTACAATTCAGCACACATAAAAATCGTATATACCCGCTTTAAGTAATTTGAATGACAATTTATTCAATAAACTTATCCATTTTAATAAATGTTAATTAATAAACCAGGTTACAGTGTTTAATTTATTAGCGCATATGTATACTGTATATATATATATATATATATATATATATATATATATATATATATATATATATATATATATATATATATATATATATATATATATATATATATATATATATTTGTAAATTTTACATTTCTCGCTGCTAAGAAATAGTATTTACTTAGAAGAGAAAGCAGCAAAAATATATATATCAGATTAGTCTACAGTATTTAATTTATTAACGTATTGTTTATATATATATTATATATATTTATAAATTATACATTTCTCATTGCTAAGAGATAGCATTTTACTTAGAACGAAAACAGCAAAAATACTATGTCTATGGCTGTTTCCATATGTAAGTAATCTTCCGATGATTAAGAGGATGCCTAGATATGATATGTTACAAAATACTGAAGATATTTTAAATTGTCAAATTTATATATATGTGTGTGAATTACAAGCCATGCCATTATCATATCAAGATAGTGCATGCTTATAAAAAAAATTATATATACAGCGACGTTAGCCATATCCTAAGCGTATCATTAGGTCTATTGACAACAGTGATGTTGGCATGTCATATTTTCACAGACTTTTTGTTTTATTGTACTAGCATTGCAAATAGTCGATTTAAAAACTCTGGAAAAATTGTACTGCATGCAATAATAAGTTAAATTTTAATAATTTAAATATATTCAACACTTAAATTTTGTCTTTCTTAAATTATAAACGGTACAACAGGTTATACAAAGGGTATTTCACATTCAAGCATTTTGACAGATTGTTTAGTTTTTATATTATCGACGGTACAAAAGGTCATGCATGGGGTATTTTACACTCAACCATACTGACAGAGAACAAAACAATACGTGCGCATAGTGCCTGAGGCAAAAAACAAAGTGTTACTCAAGCGAGACAATTATTGATAGCGCAATACACTGTGGCAAGAAGAAAGTGTTCCAACGACAACAGGGTGATTTATGATCTATGTGGTGAGCTGTTTCGCCATGGCAAATTTATCCAGTGTTCGTATTCTTCAAATTTAACCATTTCAGTTTTGTTCGTGTGGTTTTTGTATAGGATCTTCCCGTTAGAATACCAAGCATCGCTAATTTCATCTGTCATTTTCTTTTTTACACACATGAGCACATGAAAATTTAATTTTGTCAGGTCATCGTTTATGTATATTGTACTCCCTTTCAGTTTCTTTGTGTTGGATAGAATGTCACTTTTGGTTTGCCGGCTTCTCAGTCGTACAATAATATCTCTTTTTTGGTTGTTCTTGTTGGGAAGTCGGTGTGCAATGCCGATATCTGCCATGGATATATTACAAATGCTGTTTTCACGAAGCGTTTTTATGACTTTCTCCGCAGATTCCCGTGATGTTTCCCTAGGGTTTGTATCTGCGATTCCTCGTACTTTTATGTTGTTGGCGCGTGAGTATTGTTCACATTCATTTTCGTATTTTTGTCTTTTTGCATCGACATTCTTCAGCTCTTGAATCACCTTGTCGTTTTTGTCCTTCTGGTTTGTTAAATCAGTGTCCAGAATTTTTGTCTGAGCTTTGAGCTTTTCTACTTCCTGTTCTTTTTCGAACAGCCTTCCCTCAAGGATTTCCACGCTTTTAATATCAGACTTCAAAAGATCTTCCTTAATTTCTAACAGGCTTTCCTTTATTGCTCCTTGTAGAGACCCGTCGCCTTTCACTAAGACGTTTTCAAGTTTTTTTGTTAAACGTGTTCAACTTGTCATCGAGTTTATCTAGCCTTAGATTGATTTTCTTCATTTGCGTGATAAAATCACAATTGTCTTCAAGAGAGTTTGCCATATCACCACTATTGTAATTACTTTTATCTTTTTTGAACAGTATACATTTGAATTGTTAAAAAAACGTTTTGGAGATTTTGTCATCTTTCACAGTTTTACTTATAATTTGATTTTGTATTGCATATCAAAAACATGAAAAAGAACTCCTTATCTTGCATTCCCATCCATTTATTCACCTTTTACCACGTTAAAAATCACATATTTTCAATTTTTTGAACAAGTCAAAAGTTTGTTTACTTCACTAGAGGTTACACACCACTAATTCCGCTATCATTATGATGATACACTAATGGAGATCCATTAGTGATCACCTGTAACAAAAGAAGAGTATATTGACATGTGACAAACAGGCCCTATCTCCTACAAATGACTCTCAAGCGTCCTCCCTCTTTTCTCACTACGATTTTTCGCAACCGCGATATATTTTGGACATGTTTTACAAGCAAATCCGATATTTACTGAAGCATTTTTATTTTTATTTTTTTTCAAAGTCAGGAATTGGCGAATTTAAGTGCTGACGAAAACGTCATTTTTATAAATTTTGGGCTTGCGAAAATAAATGGTTTCACAGTACATATGGGCAAATAGTGGTGTTATATTTTATTTCAGTAACCTTGAAAAAACCACGTCGATTACTACAATAACAGTATATACGGCGAAAGCACACGTACATGCACTCACATATATATGTATTTATTTATTTTTATTTTTTCAAATTTCGTAAATATTAACGTTTTATTTTACTTAACCATCCAACTGTAGTCTTGTAAGTAATAAAAATGAGAAAGTTGTGCTTTTGAATTTCAATAGTGCAAATTTATCTTGAAAATACGAACACGAAATAACACAAAATCATTTCAGAAATTACGTCCTAATTATGTATGGAAATCATATAAAAGATTGATAACTTTATCTGTTGACATTTTCATAACTAAATACGTAAGAAATATAGAACAAACACACTGGAATTATCAAGACGTAGTAATAATTTAAAATTTATCTTTACTTGCGTGAGTCTAGTTAAGTAGATATGAATGCTTGAACAAAATGCAGCCTAAGGCATAGAAGGACCTCGTAATCTTTGAAACACACATTGAGAACACTGTAGTTTATAATATAACATGGCCTCTTTATCGTTTGACATTCAAACTATTGATCCCATGATCTTTATATGTGACCAAAGCTGGGAAAATCAGTCTTGTGTTCAAAAAATCACATTTTGACTTTTTGGCAATTTTGGATTCTCTGAACATTGTTGTTCACAAAAATGATATAGATTTTTTATTTATCACATTCAAAACTAATTTTATGACCTTCCAAAGTGACCAACCCTACATTTTACCGTCACTAAAAGTTGTCATTTAATACAAAAAAAACAACGAAAATTTTCAAACAACAAGCACATTGTTTTATTAAAACAATAATCTTTCCTTTAGTCAAATACATAATTATAGTGCAATAAACTGACAACAGCATTATGGACATTTAAAATGTACCATTTGTGTTGCTATGGTAACCAATCTACATGTTAATAATCACCAGAGCACACAATCACGCCTTTTATAAATCTATGAATTGTATTTTCAATCAAGTGTTTGTTTAAATGCAAACACAACATTAATTTCACTGTTTTGTAACTAATACATGATGTATGTAATTGTTGTGGCACCATCAGAGAAGATCAGATGCGCATCTTAATGCATCTTCTTTTGGGGGGGGCAAAGTCTGTTTTTTGTTGCTCACCAGTAGCGTGTTTCGGACATGTCAAGTTTATGTTTCATCTATGCAACAGAATTCAGGAATGTTTTCAAATAAATACCACTGATGGTCCAGATCAAGCCCTTTGCAAAAATTTCTTATGGCAGGTTGTCACAGCTCACATTAACATTCACTTTCTCGACCTTCCTGAGAGTGATTCTGACTACTGGTGAGTCACTAAATTCCCTGCATTCCACAACACCGGGATGCTCCGCTGACACATGGGAAATGATGAAATTTAGTGACATTCTTTATGTGGTGAAACAATGTCGTAAAGTAATCCTTCCTGTCTTAGATAACAACAGGATTGGAAGAGTCCCCCACAAGCTGGGGGATGTTGTGGCCTGTCCTTGACGATAACCCCACAGACGCAGCGACATCAGACAACATTTCTGCATTGAAGTTTCTGTATCAAGATTACCATTTAATTAAGAAACAATTGCAAAATATAGTTTTCCTATCATCAAATTATTATTTTGTTGTTGTTGTTGTAATAGAAAACTACAAAGTTTGAAGGATGATTTTGCATGGGATTTTGTTTGCCATATCAAGAATTTCATACCAATAAAACAGCTGAAACTATTAAAATGAATATTTATTTTCCTGTTACAAGACTGACATAAAGTACCTACACACTATTTTTAATTGATTTATGTTTTATTATTTTTATATTTTATTACATGGCAGAACTATACAACTGGATAGACCTATGGAAATGCAAACAAGGTTTATCAAGAAGGATCATGCAGGTCACATACACCATACTGTGATAAGGAATTTACCTCCACTTTGACTTCCAGATGCCAAAGTGCCAATCTGGTGTAAACTTTGTATGTCTTATCAACATAAAGCTTAGTGTGATGCTTCTGTGTAAACCTGAAATGTTAAAAATAATTATTAAAAAAGGTCAGGCTACAATTTAGAATATGTATTTTGTAGTAATTGACTGACTCAAGAATGTTGACTCATTTCAATATATTATTTTAAGAGAATTTTCCTTTTGGGATTGATACCAGAGTAATTTTTTTTTAAATATATTTACTACATATCAACATGCTTTACCATTTTGCAATTGCATTACTGCAAACAAATATTTTTAACAACAGGTTTAGCTAAATTAATTTCTCAACATTAAAAAAAGCTATCAGAAACACAATAACTAAGGGCTTGTTATTACCTACAAGAACTCTCCACAGAAGGTACCAGATGACTATGTTGTTTTTATTTTGGCCGCAACAGTTGTCACACTGAAAGTGAGAATGCTGTTCGCCAAGACCGTAACTTCCCAACCTGTAGAATATCAAATTATTGGTTATTTATCTACATAACACTTTTTTTATAATAATAATTATTTATTAAATTTGTGCTTAAACATTTATAAAAAGTAAACCTTAAATTTGTTTTGTTTATCAGCTTCTGCCACAAGAAGTTTAGACTGTTTAATAAAAGCAGTATCTGATGTTTTTTTTGACAGCTTCTACATCAATATCAATATCAGACTCATCATGGTTTGACTCAAGGTCACTTTCATCACAGGAGTTTGAAATTCTATCAATATAGCTAATCTAATGGCTAAATAATTTTTTTTATACCCCTATATAGTATAAAGACTAGTCTTATACTATATAGGGGTATAATTTTTTATTTTTATTTAGCCATTAGATTAGCTATATTGATAGAATTTCAAACTCCTGTGCTTTCATAATCATCTACCACATCAAACAAATCTTGAGTAGCGGGGTGAGAAGTTTCAAAATAAAGATAATTTACATTCGATAAATCGTTTAAATTTAAAAACGAAGTGTCCTGGTCTTGTGAAATTTCACATGGAATAGTGTTGGTGTTAATAAATTGAGACATGATATTTTAAAGTCAAATTTAAATCTTCCACCATTTCATGTAAACAATTCAGTTGCTATCGTACAGTTTACTTCCGGGTCAAACTTGCGAGTCGCGAAAATTAATCACAAAGCCAAAATACACATATATCTTTCACTTACCTATTTAAAGCATGTGGAAATATCATTTCCGAACCTTCTTCGATTGAAGACATCCATTAGTACACGATGTCATTTTGATTTACAGCGTTTAATTGCCATTGAAAATGAACACTACGAGACGGGTTGCGCTACCTGTGAACTGCGCAAACGATACAGTGTCTTTCAAGGGGAATAATTTGAATTAAATAAGCGGATTACAAACCACCAAATGTGCCAGTGTTTAAAGGACATATTCATGCTATGTTGTGGAAATTTTCAAAGCATGTCATAAATTATGAGCCGAGAAATTGTATGAAAAAGACGAAATATCCAACGCATTTTCGTACAAGATTTTTATCTCGCGATTTCCCGACATAAACGTCAGCGTACACAAGACTGATTTTCGCTGACGACGTCACATATGAGGTGCCCCTTAAAACAATAAAACACACGAACATATTTGAAGAGTGGTTGTTTGCCGGAGCTGAACATAAACACGTTCTCACCGATACGCGTTTCTGATTTCCGCACTTAATTGGCGTGTACTTCTGCCAACGGCCTATCAACCATAATGATGTTAAATAACTTGCGTAGAGCGTGACTTACATATCAATAACGAACTGAACTGAACAATACTTTATTTATCCCAGGTATACATAGATACAACATGGGGAACATATATATACATGTTACAAAATACATATCATGTTTCCAGTTCAAGTGTGGTACATTTTGTTGTATGGGGGAAGTCATATAAACAATATGAATCAACTTGCAGCTTATATATATATATATATATATATATATATATATATATATATATATATATATATATATATATATATGCTTTGATATTTTATATTATTAATTCTTAATACGGTAAAGATGGAATAAGCATGTTAACAAAATGAACGTTTGTAATAATAGTAAGCCATGTAATAGTAATCACAACAACGGCGAGATAATAATTACAATAATAATAATAATAATAAATAAATAAATAATAATAACAATAATAATAATGCGATGAAGAAGAAGAATCAACGTCAATGTCATAATCATAATAATCATAATTATAATAATGGCACACTTACAAGTGACAAAAAGCATCAGGATAAGGAATGATTTTCGCGATCATTAATCAAGCAAATATTTAACAGTGTAACAGTGTAGGTTGCTCTCGAAACAATAATCAGGCGTTTAATATTGTGTTTTCAAAGTAAACTCTTTTTAAGAAAAAGCTATTTTTAACAAATATGAATAAAGATATGCTATGTATTGTATATATGAGTAAATACATCTCGCAGTTAAACATCGTACTGTAATAATATAGGCGACAGGTGGCTACGCCGCTGCGCTATTTACATACGGGTCTTTGCGACCTCGTTTGAGACAGCGTGCAGTTAGAATTGTACATTGCCTCGTGTGCAGATTATCGGCTATGGAAGGCGCGTGTGTTTTACAGAGTTCAAGTGCTAAGTTAATTGGATACTGCTCGAGAAATTAAGGTAGGTCATTTTACAGTTGAAAAGTAAATGCTATTACAAAGTACATACATAAGGGTTATAGGCGTTCGATAGAAGTGAATTGTTTAAAAGCAAAGTAAGTGAGAGTTGATGCATTGGCGTTTGTTGTTGTTGTTTAAGAAATAAGTGTTCAACGAGCTTAGTCATTTATTGGTTTTGTCATGTGATTTGTGTAACCAATAAACATTAACTTCGCATTCGTTTCGAAATCCATGGTGGTAGAGGTATAGTTTATCATAGTTATATTAATACAATGTTGTAGTGAATGAACACTCAAATGTAACGAACTGCGTGAGTACATTGTTATTATTTGATGTTTCTAATAGGTAGTATATTAAAATAAAATTGTACATCATCATCCTCATCATCATCCTCATCATCATCATCATCATCATCATCATCATCATCATCATCATCATCATCATCATCATTATCATCATCATCATCATCACCATCACCATCATCACCATCATCATCATCATCACCATCATCATCATCTTCTTCTTTTTCTTCTTCTTCTTCTTTGGACATCATCAGCATCATTATCATCTTCTTCTTCCTCTTCTTCTTCTTTTTCTTCTTCTTTTTCTTCTTTTTCTTCTTCTTTTTCTTATTCTTATTTTAATTCTTATGATTCTTATTCTGATGATTCGTATGATAATAATTATTTTTATTTTGTTATTATTATTATTATTATTATCATTATTATTATTATTACTGAAGGCTTATAGTTGTTTTATGCGCGTTCATAATTTTATATAGTGTACAATAATTTAGTGGCTTATTTGCACATAAAAAACACACCAAAAATCCCTTCAGTGATATTTTGAACATTTCAATAGATGTTATGGTATGTTCAATTAAGACTCAAAATTTGGCTGAAAAGAATTCAATGGAGAGACGAGTCACATCGATTATGAGGCGTATTATCACTCCATCTTTCTGTGCTTGGGTTCGCACTGGTGCGATCAAATTCCACGTTGCTTTGTGTGAAACAGCTACAGTCGATGGGTGCAAGCGGATTTTAGTGAGTAACGGATAGGTTTAACGTTTTTTGCAAAATACTTTTATTGATGTCAAGATTTATAGTTTTCAATGAATTAAATACAAAAAGCCTATCATTGTTAAGTCGATTCATGTTTTTGTTGACGTGTGTCAATGTTTACAACTGTTTCTTTTTTCGAAAGCAAAACAGGGTCACGTTATGCACGCACCGTTTTTGTGACGACAGAAAAAGTGCAGACGAATGGTTTCTTCAATTTTGCAGATTTTGTTTGGTAAACATAATGTTCATTGATGTAATATTTTAGTATTATGTGTCCTTTACAAACGTAAGAATGCTCAGAAACCAAATTGATACGTACCATATAAAATAAGCATTAAAGCTGCAACTCGGGATATGGTGAATAACGGACATGTGGTGACCCATATTCAGGAAGGTGGGTATTGTCTAAAAAAATAAACTCAATTAAAATGTCCAATACACATGTGGTTGGCGTGTGGCTATGATATTAATTAGTGAAAACATCATTTTATATGAAAAATAATCAAATCATAACGAAAGATCGATTTCTATATATAACAAGGAATTCAGCTCAAAATGACCCGAATGTAGGGTGCATCGCTTTGCACAGCCATTACTTCATTAATTGTGCAGTGATTTCCGTGAACTTGGTCTTATTAAACGCAAAAATGAATTTCCTTTCTGGAAATGTATATATATTGCAATTATGTTTTACGGATGCTGTGTCAAATTTCAAGAAATAACACGATACACATGTAATCCGATAAAGACCTAAGCGATCCGGCAATGGCTGAATCAGTGTACCATGATATTCGCGCTGCAATCAAATAATACTTTTTCGGAAATTTAAAACCGCTGGCATGTTTCAATGGGAAAGACATGTATCTATCTAGGTTTAATGGTTTAATTACTGAATGCATGGTGTTTACGTTGAAATGAGACTCGAAGTCCTTAGCTATCCGTTATACACCAATTGACTGTATCATGATACACTCTTGATTGCCTTATGATCGCTGACATTTATTTTCAAGTGCTATTGAAAATGGTCGAGTTATTTAAAAGCGATATACATTTAATAACAGTCTAAAGCTCTATTTCTCGAACAACAGTTACATACGCGAATTTAGATAAAATAATTATTAAATATAGATTCAGACATGTACAAAGTCTCAAAAGTGTTTTTAAGACAGATCACAGTATATGTCAAACACGTGGTAAACAACAAGAGCATTCCTCAATATTCAAAATGTGATGCATCATTTAAAATCCCATATTTTATCATCACTATTTCACAATATTGTGCTGGTTCTTTCTCCTGTTTGTATACGCAAGTAATCAGCATTATGAATGGATTTGTTTTTAAACCGCTATGATTATGCTGAATGTTGGTCTATTTTTTAAAGGATGTTTTTGTTTCCTTGTAAGTATTGAACAGTTAGACAGTCAAATCAAACCCAGTCTAGGGACAATGTTTATGACTTAAGCTTCAGAAAACTTGGTAAGAATATTAATCTTGACAATATTCAGGCCAAGTTTGAATCTGGGACAGATGCATCTGAAAACTAGATCACCTGGTAAAAAACATGTATTTATAAAACCAACTTGTTACCACTCTAGGGAAACGAATGAATCTTGATAAAATTTGATCAGAATGGTCCTTAAAAAGCATTATTATTAAACACTGTATTATTTTTTAAGACTGGCTAAAATCTGTACAGTAAAGATTATCTTATAATCTATTTTGGACAAAGGACTTGTATTTTTACATGTTTCAAAATTAATTAAAGCAACATGCAACTATGATTTCGTTCAATTACACCACGAAAATACAAAGTTAAGACATGGACATGCATATGTCATCTGAGGTTCATGACACCATGTTGTAAGTAAGTATTTGTTTGGACATCAATTTATCATAACGTTATAGTCGGCGAGCGCTGAATAAAAGGGAAATTTAACATCTGGCAAAAAATGCTTAAACGGAGAGTGTCACTTTCGGTGCGAACAAATAAAGTATGACAATAACAGTAGTAACGAACATTTATTAAATGTGTAACAATGCATTCATCTTGATGTGTTTTAAAACATTAACGTAAATTTATTCTGAAACAAGTCCGATGTCTGATTCTTTTTCTTCTTGAATAATCGTTCGCGAGCATGTGCCATCTAAAAAATATGTGTGGTTACCCCATAAGAACTGAGCAAGTACATTGTGTTTAATACCGAGTTAATGTTTTATTTTTTGTCTTGGTTGAAAACATGCACGCCGATTTCTTTACATAGACATTTATTAAACGAATAATAATCTGTATACATTTTTCGTTATCTCTTAAAAAAAGTTTGCCATTAAAAATCATATTTAAGGTCAGATTTCAAGTCCTTTTCCAAGAGAATGTTATTAAAGCTCGGATTGTAAGCTCTTTTAGGAACACAATATAAAAGGTCCGATTTCAAGCTCTTTTAAATAAATAAAAAAAAGAAGATTATCTTACATATTTTGAAAATCGTTATTAAATCGTACAAACTCGATACCTTCATACACTTGGAGACTTTTCAAACGCATCACGTATTGAAATCAATATAGCCTCCTTATTTTAAAACGGATTTTGTGGAAATTTGGACTGAGATTCATTCAACACATATCTAATATTTCATGTAAATTTAATAGAAATTGATCAACAATAAAATATCAAACATACCAATTAACAAAATTACTGCAAAAGTTAAAGTCTCAAAATCGCACAACGTAAAATAATTATGTGAAAAGTGCCACGCAATAACAAACATGTCTTAATGGCCGACTGGCTTGCAATCATTTTATCCTGAATATTCATACGAGCCATATTTTTTTTAAATTAATGTTATGTTTTCCTGGTTTGAAACCACCGAGAAGGATACACTTGAAATTAAATTTGATAGCGTTGCACTACACTTGGTGACTTTTCTAACGCAACGTTTTTCAAACTTAAATATCTCAATAATGAGTTAATATATTGGTTTGAAATTGTACGTGTGATCATTTGACTACAGTATGTACAATCATACGATAAAATGATTCATCCGTGACGATCGGACGCTTTAGCAAGTGGGAAAGGTATCCTGCAACATGCCGATTGCGCGGTTGCTCTCCTGAATTGTATCCGATAAATATTGATTTTTCATGTTTTTCTGGTATATCAACCCACCTCAAATGAAGAAATTAAAAATAATTTAGAATCGTATCTCGTTTCCACATGTTAAAAGATTAAACTACACATACCCTACGAGCAAAAAAGCATTCGATTGTTACGGATGAATGATGTTATCTTAATCTTGCACATAATACAGTCAAATGATCACATGTGCAATATTACATCAAAATCTAAACACGTTACTGGGATATTCAAGTTTGAAAAGTGTTGCGTTAGAAAAGTCTCCAAGTGTAGTGTAAACCTTTTTCAAATGGTTTAGACTACCACCATGGGAAGGTGTGAGAAAGTGTGAGAACATAAACGTCGAACGACATTTGTGCATGTTGTACTATGCTATAAAATACAAATTTGAAAATGCTAGATTTGGAGTAACGCATGCCAGGTTGAAGTTCATGTCCAAGTTTACAAGGTATATCGAACGTTGTACTCCGTTAACGGGCAATGACTACATGTGCAATGACGCACTTAATCACTCCGTCGTCTGTTTTCGAAATCATTGTGTTTACAATGTCTTTATTTCCAGGCTGCTTTGTGTTTCCCAACGTGCACGTAACTTATCTTTATAGATTGTTAAATCCCAAATTTGAACTTTGATCTTTTATTAGCCTTTATAATGCGCAGTTTTAAACTGTTGAAATACATTTTAGTACTGGTGTTTTCATACTAGCAATTAAACTAAGTTTTACAATACAACTTATAAAAGTACTCACACACATTTTGAGATTTAAACGTTGACGTAAAATAATAACGTTAACATTTACCGACTGGCATTTCATTTTTCACAAAATTACTGGACCAAAACATGTGGTTTATTAATATTTAATAAGAGCGATTATGTAATTGTACAAAAGCAAACTCAGACTTATGGAACATACAACTAGCGACTGTTTCAATTGTGAAAATCATCGTTCAAACACAAATATCCGCAAATCATTTTTGTATTTTTCTTGTTTTGAAATACCAAAACAAAGGTTTCTTATTTATCGATTAGTCTCAAACCAGTATGGTGTTCTGAGAATCGCAAATGAAGATGTTTTATTATATGTGATATAAAAGATGCACATCTAAGCGACATAATCCTACTATCATTTATATAGGATTTTGTAGGAGATAAGCTTATATTTATACAGTCGGCCAATATATGTTAATAAATAGATTAAATGCATGCTTATGAATCTATAACATATGTATAAACACTTAGTGTTAGACGGGTTTGATCAAAACCCATTTCGTGAGTTTTGTACATGAACTTATTGTTTGCAGATGACAAATGAAAACCACTGAAAAGAGTATATAATCGGAGTCAAGTTTGAACATCGGAATCTGACGTATAAGGGAAATGATGTCGTGTTTATACATGTCCATCATCGTACGCACAACTGAACGGTTCATGTTATAATAGCAGGATGGCCGCCAAGAACAACGTGTTCACCGACAAGGAGACTATAAATTGGTTCAATGCGTCCAAAGCACTCAATGTGGCGAAGCAAGGACTTACTAACTTTCTTGACACACAATTACAGAATGTACACGCCGCTGTTGGTAGAAGTTGTGGAAACTGTCCGATCGAAAAACTCATACCATGTCCCACTAACCCATATTGTAACAAGAAGAAACGAAATTATTGTCCTTTTCACAAATCACAGAAACCACAGCCATGTCCAACAAGTGATCACGTAAAACAGAATATCATATTACAGCACAGATACCATGGGCCGTCCTGGAGAAACACTCGTGCGGAAAACTGGGCACAGGACTATTGGGAAATAGGAAAATGCTTCCTCCCTCCAGACGGATATAGCCATGTTTGCTCGGTCCAGGAATCAGACTTCAATGGCGTGATAAGCATTATGTTGAATTGCCTATACTTCCAGACATGTCTCTCTTTATCCTGTCTATCACCTCCACCACCTGATAAACAATGTCCACTAGAAAAGGTTATACAATTTAAAATCAAGAGTTTAATGCATATACAGTATTGTGTCTCTTTCGTTCACTAATAACTGAATGTAATAACGAAAATCAGGGAGACATTTACACAGTGTTTGGAATATTTCATGTGATTAATTTATATCATATGACTTTCTTATTATTGCATACACGCTTACATTCGTATTTCATGTATTTGTAAATTACACCGAGTATATACGATCTTCGTTTTAACAGATAAAACTATGATGATTCAAAAAAAAAAAGAATACAAATTAAGTAGAAGTAGTAGCAGGATACAAATTAAATAAAAGTTGTTTTTTTCAATCGCACATAATTTTGTGCTGTGCAGTAGAAAACTCCTTCATGTTCACACGGCAGGTCCTATATTAGCAAATCCGTATAAGCCTTCTTAAATTCGGTTATACACATAGACGCACTTTTGATTCTACAACAAATACAAGTGAACGTTACGGTTTAAAAATGTATATGAAGTAATTATGTTTGATTGATGTTACTTTACAAAGATATTTAATTAATTTTTACTTATTATTTAATATTCCTCGGGCATATTAATATGTTTATTAAGATTGCGAAAATAAAATGCTGACATTTAAATAGTGTATACTCAAACTTCCGTATTGGATAAACATACAACTTGCTCATTTACCATGATATATTGTTCTTAGGTCCGTCAGATCGGCCGAGATGTACGTCACACATCCGACAACAAGGTTACAGATGCTGACCTACAGGACTATTTCCAGACCCTGTCCACGCTACTGGCTGATCCAAACTGCTTACAACATGATCCCTCAGCAACCATTGCATGCACGACTCTTAGAGATGTAAGTCTAAGGGACCCGTTTACATTTACAAATTTAAATCAGTTTGTGACATCTTTTAAAATTACAAAAATAACGCACAATAACAAAATAACTTATTATAAATGATCAAAATAACATTAAGGCCATATAAATGTTTTGTGAAATAAGATGGTTTCCCCACAACGTGGAAGGAATGAAGCATTACACTCGTCCGTTCGTTCGTACGTTCTTTGAAACGTAAGTCCATCACGAAGATTTTCATTGAACTGGTGATTTCGCATAAATATTCGCCCTCTTGTCTATGTTTAAACTTTAAAATATATAACCACCCAAAATGAGTTTACTTTGTTCTCTTAAATTACAGAACGATATTGCTCACATTTTCACAGCTTATTGCCTTTCCTGTGTAAGTAATCTTAAAGGACGTCATCGTAGCTGCTTTGTACTTATTGGAGTGACAAATTTAAGGGCGCAAGTTGCAAGATGTAGACGCGCATGATTTTCAAAAACAAAATATGTGTATTCTGTCCAAAAAGGTGGATAAAGCTTTGTGGTTAGGAAACAGAAGCGACGAGCCACCTAATAAATGTAATTATTTATATTAATATTATATGTAACTATTGATAAACATATATACTTTCACACTTGTATCCGGACACGGATTCATTAATTAAAATATGAACATATACATTGTATATAAATAGAGTAGTATGCTGACAGACGGTGAAAGCCTTGTGGAGGGTTAATTAATTTCTGTATTTGCGTTGAATGAGTGTAGAATACAAATACAGTATCAAACGTTATCATTTCACTGAAGCTAGAATGATATCGTAACATTTGATAATTTCATTCTGGCTTGAATTTTTCGACTATATTATACAATAGGAACAAAGATGGGCCAAATTAATACATATTTTACAATGACCATAGCATCATTATCCAGGGGAAGATCTTGTATACCGTAAACAAAAACCTTTAGACTTAACAAAGATATACAGTGACCTAGCAGAATTTGAGAGCAGGATGCGTCTTGCATAGTATTTCAATAATGATGAAAATCAAGAAAGAGAAGATGAAATAAAAGAGTATTTGAGAAAGCCATTGGAGAAAGCCATTTTACCCAAAAATATGAGAAAAGTGGCCGGACGCTTATATAGACGTATTAAAGATTTAAAGTATAGCATACAAAACGGACAGTCAAATATCGCTATTAAAAAAAACCGGCATTATACACCTAACTTAATTAGCGTCATATGTAGAAAAACGAAAGAATGCATTTGAAGACAACGAATCATATAAACAACTGATATCCATTATGAAGGAAACAGAATTGTCATAAAAATACACAAGAAAGGCAACCCATATAGAACAATATTCTTGAACGAGATTTCTTGCATGGAAACAAGTACTGAAACAATAGTAGAAGTAGCAGAAAATGAGTTAGAATCACATGTATTAAGTAGAGACACCAATATACATCAAAGGCACACAGATGCTTAAAAATGTTTAAGAAAGACAAGTTGCTGAACCATTACCAGAAGGAACTATTGTGTACTGTTTTATGTTATGACAAATCCAAAGAAAGAGAGACAATGTTAAAGCAGATAACAGCTTGTTCAGACCATCAACACAGAAGCAATAATAGAAATGATACAACAAATTTATCGGTCTATATTTTGATTGAATTTTAATGGCAATACTACAGACAACGAGAGGAAGTAGCTATAAGATGAAAACGTAAAATCGTTGTTGTTGTTGCGTGCTGTTACATGAGCAAATTGAATGAAAGATTATTATTACCGATATTCTAAAAGTGATTCATAGATTATTATTTTGCACTATGGACGCATCGAACAAATGTTTTTACACAATGTTTTGAATATGAAAAGAAAATATATGAACACATCAAAGTAGAAGACACAAAAAATCCACGGTAAGCTTGTAAAAAAGAAACTTATTATTACGTTTAACCAACTGGTAAGCCAACTAGTAAACATCAATATTTCAAATATTAGATCATCGAACATTTGTCATGACAAATTTTTTATGGACTTAGAGCATGATTAAGAAATATGTTCTGACGAAAGAAAACACATCAAACTCCCAAAAAGACGTAAGCATACTTGCACAAAAAGAAGATATCCAAGTAATTTTTATAGAACATGAATAATCCCGAATGGATGTTTTAAAAAAGAGGAGACTTACTTCAGAAGAAAAAAGTAAATCAGATAACAACAGAGTACCTATTTCAACGTTCTCCCAAATATCCACGCAATAATTCGAAAATTTACAAACAAGCTTAACAAATTGGACCGATTCCAAGATTTTTCAATAGTTGTGTACAGACGTGAAAACAATATTTTTCATGTTTCAACAAATACTAGATCATGCAAAAATGCATTGTTTGTGGAATCTTAAAAAAGTTTCCATATCAAACCCATAATCAAAATGCCAAATTACGTGACGAAACAAAACTTAAACATTTACCACATAGTGCATAGAATAGTTTGCAACGATTGCAAGAAGATTTTGCAGGTATCGGAGTCCAGCAAAACATTAAAAGAACGGGCCAAGGAGCATGCGAATGACGTGCGACTACGGAGAGATAAACCCATTTAGGAACACCTCAATAGTCGAGACCACTTTAAGCCTCAGCGTTAGCGCAAATGCGTGACAGTCCCCACTAGTATTGACTATTTAAGGAGTTATATTGGATTCAAGAGTTTAAATCAGTTAAAAACATTGACTTTATTTTTTCTAGCATGGGGTGTTAAAACATGTAAACATGTAGTCCAAGGATTGGTGTTGTAATTTTGCTAAAGGCGCCATGTCGAAATGTTTTTAGAGCAGTGTTTCCGTAAATTTGATAAAAGTTTTGATGCTCGAACGATAATAAAGGGAGTATTATAAAAGGATTCAATATTTTCACTTAACTCACTGAAGGTCCTTTCTGTAATATGTGATGGTATCGTATATGTGAGGTTACAATTTACAAAATCGTATGACGCTCAATCATATCTTTCGCATTTGATAAATTCAATGTGCATGAGCAAGACATTTAAAGTTTATTTTAAATAAATTGTGTTTTATTTCGTTGTTAGATTGTTTTTCCTTTTCACTTTGAGTCATATTAAAGATTCATTTATTTATTCTCGTGGCTCCGAAACTCTCGAAAACAATATATGAACACTCATGAAATGCTAAAAAGACTTCGCACGGAATCAATTATTCATCTAGCAGTATTCTGTACAATATGACTGGGCATATTAACATATTTGGTTTGGTCTAAAGCAACTAAATAATCTTTCGGATTTAGATTCAGTTGCAGAATTATCACATGTCCATCGAAGAATGGGAAGAATACGAACGAGGCAAAGCAGGTAAGTTAAACAGGTTTGTTTCCTTATACATGTACTAATTATTATCGCAAAACGAAAGCGAACCATAGTTGGAAACAAATATGGACACGTGATCCATATATTTCATATATACAAAGACGTGTACATTTACAATTAATCCCTAAGGAGTTGTCTTTAGCTACACTTCTTACCTGCTCATCAACCTTATGTTCTTGTTAAGGCTTGTTTTAATGCCCCCGAAGGTGGGCATATGGTGATCGCATGTCCGTCCGTTTGTCTGCCTGTCTGTCCGTCTGTCTGTCCGTCACACTTTGCGTTCAGGTTTCGATAAATGCTCATAACTTCTATGTCGCTTCAGATGTAACCTTCATATCTATAATGCAAGTGTTTATGGAAAAGGCCTTTCCATACGCACACAAATTGTGACCCCTTTGACCTTGACTTTGAACTTAGGGTCCGCGTTTAGGTTTCAAAATCTGCGTTTAGGTTTCGAAAAAGCGTTTTTCGGGGGCATATGTCATCATATGGTGACAGCTCTTGTTTTGTAAACAAAATCCATATAAGTATGTAACTTTCGATTGTTTTTACTTGGAATTTCACATACGTTTTATGCTAGTTCACTAAAAAGGCTCATTACTCTGGCCTGCAATTAAACGTAAATATAACAATTTAAAGTTAATATGATATATGGAATACTAATTAATATTAGTTGAAATTTTTAAATATAACTATTATAAAACTATAAGTGAAACTTCTCCCGTGTGATTTTGGGGTAGATATATACTTTTGATTAAAACAAAATGTACATAGTGATATATACTAGTCAGCAGACTGATAATCGAGCGCGTTATTAAGGAACACGTCTTTGTCCAGAAATTTTATCTGGACTATGTATTATACCTACAATCTGTACTGCTTGCTGGGTCTTAGGCGTTTGCGAAATCCTAGGGTTAAGGTTTGCGTTTATTCACTTTAAATCTCTGCAAATACTGCATGTATTTAATTAAGACTTCGCATACTTAGTCATTATGTTAGGTCCCTGCCAATTGAGCAGAATTGTGCCTAATGTTAATATTAAGAAAAGTCAGGTTTAATATTCGTGTACAAGATGCAATTTAAGATAAGGTTAACGTTAAACAATTGGAAATTTCTGTACTACTTTTATATAAAATTGAAAAAAAATGTCATACATACCAAGACGTTAAACTCTGATTTGCAATTTTGCAAACATATGTTGCTTCGAATTCTTCTAGTATCAGAGATTTGTTTGTGTGTGCAAGTATAAGTTGATGAAACTACAACGAATAAATGCTTGTAACGTTTTTCAATTTTTTTTTTAAGTATTCATTTGAGGCATTTTGCAAGGCCCATTTCTCTGATTTTCATTTAACAGTATTAGTATACGTTCATAACATAACCAAATGCCAAATCAAGGTCTGCATGCATCAATACATCTGTGCATTCATTAAATGTACTCAATTGCAACTGCTCCCCGTCTTCAAGGTTACTGACCAAGGCTCTTATCTCTTATCTGCGACTGAGTAGGCTGATATAAATAAGGTACATAGTATTGGCATAACTCTAAAACTAACCATGTGACTTTGTACCTTTTACTAACACTTATCGTTAGTTAAATATTGTGTAAATAGTAAAAGGCGATCATTTTGGATAGCTCA